>NC_073309.1:64431317-64611317 GCF_027595985.1 Sorex araneus | reverse complement strand
TGATAGGGCATTTGCCTTTCATGTGGCCGACCCATGTTTGATTCCTCCGCCCCTCTTGGAGAGCTCGGCAAGCTACCGAGAGTATCACGCCCGCACAGCAGAGCCTGGCAAGATACCCGTGGCGTACTGGATATTCCAAAAACAGTAACAATAAGTCTCACAATGAGAGATGTTACTGGTGCCCGCTAGAACAAATCGGTGAGCAACGGGATGACAGTGACAGTGACAGTGATGCTCACCACTGAAAATCCATTTCCATTCTTCATTTACTCGTCCCTTTGTTCTAATTTATTTATCCTCTTTCTTCCTTTCCTTCCCATAAATGGTCTTATGGCAAGGTTGTTTTAAAAATACAACTACATATCTTATTTGTAATCAGATTTAGCAAATTTACTTGGTGATTGTTTAACACTGAATTTTTTATAAACTATTGTATCAAATGGAGGATCAGTTGGCATCTGAAAAATGTGCCATTTTTCCTCCTTTTTAAAACAAAAACAAAAAGTTGAATTCAGATATTATTCTCATGGGAGGTATCATGGGAGGTATCATGGGATTAAGACAGAAATGGTGCTAAAAATAATAAAATTAAACATTTTGCTTGTGTTTATGGATGACACTTAAACTCAATGCCATCTTCAGGAAAAGAAGTTTTGTAACTGCCTGATATTTAAGAAGTCCGAGAACCACAGCCTTGGGAACCAAAGAAGAATTTCAAAAATTTTATGTCTCAGCTCTCTGTACTTTCTCATGTCACAGCTGTTTGTGAGGTGTCCGTTCCACGGAGCTCTGTGGTTGCTTCTTTGCAGCATTGGTAACCGTTTCCTCTCCTAAAAACGGGGCCCGGCAATGTTATTCTTTTGTTCACAAGAAGTTCACGTAAGGAAAATGAGTGCAGCATCAACTTCCTTTTGTCTCCAGGTACTTTGTTTCCCACACACGTGCTCTGTCACAAGCACCCTTGACACTCTGCTAATGGGTTTGCTAAAACAGGGACCAGTGCATTTGTTCTGCTGCGGTGGCGATAAAGGCGCCTTAGAGACTCGGAGTGTTTGAAGAGGCAGAGCTGAGGGTAAGGGCAGTGTCTGTACTTTATTTAAAATGAGGGGGTTGAGCTAAATGATAGCCTCTGTGTTATGGTTTTGCTCCGTAGCAGTCAGGAGGGATGTTTACCACCTCTTATTTTGATTTTAGTCTGCATAGACAGGCTTTAGGGCTAAGGTGTCAGAAATAATAACCATTGTGGGTTCAGAGTCACATGGCTGTAAGTGGTAAGAGGAGAAAAAAACTTCAGGAGCCAAAGTTTACCTCCTTTCTCTGACTCCTTGCTGTTAGAAGAGCTACGTGCTAGAAATAATTCTGAATATTTTTCATCTATTATTTATTCAGTTAATCTTTCCAATAGGTGGTATTACGATACTTACTATCTCGACTTCCTCAGGTGAGGAAACAGGAAGGGGGGAATTAAGGTAAATAACTTGAAGTGAAAGAGAAGACTTGGTGTGCCTTATCGCTCCATCTGTCACCTACTTCTTAGATAAGTGATGAGTGTTTTGTGGCTGTGTCATACTCGTTCTCACAAAATGTCCACTTTCTTGTCACTATACACACACTTCTTTTTCTCTCCCTATATATATATATATATATATATATATATATGTACATATATATATTTCTTTCTTTCTCCCTCCCCCCAGTTTTCTGCACTCAGGAATTACTCCTGGTGGTGCTTGGGAGACTGTATGGGGTATGTTTCCCATATGTTGAGGATCGAACCCAGGTCAGGCGCATGCAAGGCAAGTACTCTCTCTCCAACCCCTCTTGCCACTGTTTGTTCAGGCAACCACCAAATGTTTTCATGGGTGTGCAGTGTGCCAGGAGATATTGAGTCCTGAGATAGAGAAGAGATAGAACCTACCCTCATCCACCTTGCAGCCTCGGAGGACAGACTCAAGTAACCCCAGGAACGCATCCTGGGAAAGCCAGTTGGAAGGAGAAAGGAGAGACTTCGAGACAACAGTTTAATTCCATCAGCCTGCCAGAGAAAATTGCCCTGCCAGAGTGATTTAGGGCGGAGGCCAGGGAGGGGAGCAAGTTACCATGGAGATGCTGCCATGATGCCCAGAAGACTCAGGGGGAATCTGCCCTCTCCCTCTTCCTTGCCAGCCTCTCTAAAAGCCCCTGGCCTGTGTCTTTAAGCTCCCTAGTAAGGTTACAGAATTTCCTTTCATCCTCCTATGTGGCTGGGTCTTGTGCCGATTGTGAGCAGCAGGTAAACGCTTGTTGAGCTTGGCTCACTGTGTCAGTGGCTGAGTGTTTTGGAACTGGAAGTGAGAGGTCAGTTAGAATGCCACTCTCGGAATACTCTAGAAACATCTGCAGATCATTTGGTTGAGGACTTTTCTTTTAAAAATTGGTCCCATGTTTCCTTTTTTAGTACATCATTCTTCATCTGTAGACTCCCCCCTAATCTGATACTCTTATACAACTGGGCTCCCAGAGTTAGTTTTATTAGTTCCCCTGGGAATTTTCACTAAAGTTGTAGTGACATTATTAAAAAGTAAACAAACCCAACAGAAAGCTATCCATTAAGGTAAATTAACCTCATATTGTGGATAAATAATATATTCTGAGTACTCATCTGTGGAATATAAAGTAACAGAATGGGAGACTAACACCCAAGAATAGTAGGGATAAGAACCAGGAGGTTGACTGCATGGCTTGGAAGCCGGCCTCACATGCTGGGGGGAAAAGACAGCTCAGATAGAGAAGGGAACACCAAGTAAAGGGTGTTTGGAGGGCCCGCTCAGGATGGGAGAGGCTTGCCGAAAGTGGACTATAGACCGAACATGATGGGCACTCAATACCTCTGTTGCAAACCACAACACCCAAAAAGAGAGAGAGAGAGCAAAAGGGAATGCCCTGCCACAGAGGTGGGGTGGGGTGGAGGGTACAGGGTGGGGGTGGTGGTAGGGATGCTGGGATTATTGGTGGTGGAGAATGGGCACTGGTGGAGAGATGGAGATCATTGTATGACTGAAATGCAAGCACGAAAGTTTTTAAGTCTGTAACTGTACCTCACGGTGATTCACTAATAAAAAAATTTAAAAAAATAAAGCTTCAAAGAACTCAAACTTCAGAATATGTATATATATTCCAAGTACTTTGCAAATTTAAGGCAATTTTTCATTAATTTGGGTGTGGCCCCCAAACCAAAACCAAACAAACAAGTGAAAATTCAAGGGAATGCAAGTATAGCTCAAGAGGTAAGAGTGTGAAGGAATGGCCAGTCTTGACGATAGCTTGAGATTGTGAGTCTGACTGAGAGGTCTTGTGAAAAGGGCCAAAAGCCAGTTAGAGAGCAATGGTTTCAAGCTAAGTGAGCATTTTCTATACTGGTTAGCATTGACAAGGGAGTTTCAAAGTATGAAGAAACAGTTTCTATGTCTGCCCATCCATAAATGCTCCCGTGCAAATAGAGTTTTAAGTTTTAAGTCATATGGAGCTGCTAAACAGGATGACTTAGAGTTAATAAACTAGAACCCAAAGCACACATCATAGACTAAGTTCAGTTTAGCCTTCAATATGTGATATCTAGTGTCTTAAAGGGACATGCATGATACCCTGTCAGCAACAGTATTGTAAACAGAAGGGGTGGGGAAGGAAAATAGAAGAAGGAAAAGGAAGTGTCTGCCACAAAGGCAGGTTGGGGTGCAGAAGATTAAAGACAGAAAGGAGTATTTTTTACCATTTCTACATTTATTTATGTTTTATGCAAATATGCATTAATTGATTTTTAAAGGGAGAACTAGGTAAATGTTAAATGTATGCTCTTTCCATAAATAAAATCTATGGGTGTTTTGTTTTCCTTTTGTTTTGGTTTTTGATTTGGGGGCCACATCCAGCTGTGTTGGAGGAAAACTTGTGTTGGAATGAATGACTGAAACTCAATCATGAATAACTACAATTCACAAAGATTCAATAATTTTTTAAAAAATGTAGTCATTTTAAACTTTTAAGGAGAATCTCTCCTCTTTGGAATATATTTTCTATATTTGATGAACTGTAGTTTTTCTCAGCTACTTTCAAGTTATAGCATGTCTTCTAGAAACTTCTGTTTTGAAACAATTTTAATTGACTCAGAAATAAATAGTTGGAGCATTAATATCACAGCTATCAGGTCAGTGTCCTGGTGGCAGCACGTAACTGGGAAAGGCTGTTCTCAGCATTTGTGTCGTCTTTCATACAGAAGCCAGTAAAATATTAAACAATAGGAATCAAAAGCAGAATTTAAGAATACATTCAGATGGCAAAATCAGATAGATCCCCAAGAGTATTTCCACTGGTAGGCCACAAAATATAAAGTAATTAACAAAGGGGCGGGGGCTTCACTTTAAAATATTCAGTGTGTGTCTATGTACATATATTTTGCGGAAAGGCTATTTTTGTAGATGGGGGAACAAACAACCGAGGACAAAGTTAAAAATGTACGCAGAACTGAGGAAAATGTTCCCAGGGAAAGATCATTAGTAAATTTCCGACTTGGTCTGGTTCAGGCTTCTGTATTATGTGTTGTTTTAAGAACCACCCTGTAAAGAGAAAAGAAAAAAAAGAAAAAAGAATCACACCATGTATGTCAGAGAGATTAAATTATCCGAGTAAAGAAATATAATGGTAAATTCACCAGTGCTCTTGAGTTTATTTTTTGATAGGCTTTAAGGATGTAATGACATGGGATTTAGTTGAAAAGAAACGATATAGCAACATTTGCAAGATTAATGCTAAGAGGATTCCATGTAGCTTCCCAGCCTGGTCTGCTATTCAATAGAATCAGTACAGTTTTGATACTTGTTACTTTTTTTTTTTATGTGTGGCATGCACAAACATTATTGTTTTTTTTTTTGCTTTCTGTGTTCAGAGCTTACTTCTGGCTCCTACTCAGGGATCATTTCTGACGGGATTGGGGCATGGTAGGCATGCCAGGAATTGAACCCTTGGTGGCCATGTGCTAGACAAGCATCCAACCTACTGAACTATCTCTCTGGCCCCAAACGTTTAAAATTTTAAGAATTAGTACATCTTAAGCCTACATTTATATATAAGCTTTGACAGGTGGTACTCGTTTTTCATTCATAGCAATGAAATAAATACTAGAATTAATGGAATTAAGTTTAAAAGTATGTTTATTTAAAGCGATAATGATAGTACATGGTGATTCATCTTGTGGCAGATGTTGGGAAAGTTGGTGTACGAGTAATTGAAGTTTGGCAGATTGGTAAACTGCATAATGATATCATTTTAACTTGTTAGATAAAAATCTCATCACCATTGGTTCTATGTGTTAGAATGCTGGCTTTGAGAGAACTTTCAATTAAAGACATTGAGTCATTGGCATCTGGTATCACAGTTAATTAAGCAAAAAACATTACTTTAATTGCCTGACAGTTATTGAAAAATAAGAAAATACACATCAACTGCTGTTCCCATTAAGATTTCTAGGATTTCCTGGCAGGAATAGGGCATTTTATAAAAAGCAGTGTCTGTGTTCCAGGGATACATCGTCATGCTAAATCATGCAGCACAAAAGGGCATTTTGTTAATTTTTTTTTAGAATTTAGGGAAGATTTTTCTAGTTTTAGTTGAGATATGCTAATATCAAGTGAGAAGAGTAGTAGAAAGCACATTAAATATTTTCCACTCCTTACAAACATAAAAGGGAAATCTGGATATTTGGAGATGTTTCAAGGTATTTTATTCAGGAAATGTTTTTTAGTAGTACTAGAATCTTATAAATTTTTGTGTATTAAACATAGATTTTAGAGTTGGGGAGATAGTACAGCAAATAAGGCACTTTCCCTGCATGCTTCTGATCAGGTTCCATCACTGACACCCATATGGTCCCTCATGCCTCTGGAAGTGATCCCCGAGCCCATAGCTGGAGTAAGACCTGCGCGCAGCTGGATGTGGCCCCCAAATCAAAAACAAAAACAAAAAGAAAACAAAAAACTCACAGGTTTTACTTATGGAAAGAGCATACATTTAACTTTTAACTAGTTCCTCTTCCTTTAAAAATCAATTAATGCATATCTGCATAAAACATACAAAAATGTAGAAATGGTATAAAAATACTCTTTTCTGTCTTTAATCTCCCTTCTAACCCTGTCCCTCAAGGCACAACTGTTAAGTTTAAAGCCACCTGCTTTTGAGACTCAGGTGCAATGCATTGGGAATCCTTATTCAGATTTGTGCTCCTGTTGCCTATAGTTATATTGTGCTACAAGGAATTATCGTGGGGTGTGGTGTTACACCTGTGTTTGAATTTCAGCCCTGGCACAGGGCAATAATGTCAGCTTGGAAAATTCCTTTCCTTTCTGAGCTTCAACAATAAGGCTTAAAAGTACTCCTTCCAGGGGCTGGAGCGATAGCATGGCGGGGAGGGCGTTTGCCTTGCATGTGGCCGACCCAGGTTCGATTCCCAGCATCCCATATGTCCCCTGAGCACCGCCAGGGGTGATTCCTGAGTGCAGAGCCAGGAGTAATTCCTGAGCATCGCCAGGTGTGCCCAAAAAAGCAAAAAAAAAATGTACTCCTTCCAAGCTTTAGTGGGTCTAGTCTGTCTCATTTTTTCTCCTCTTCTTAATGGCCAAGAAGATGTATTGTAAGAATCCATATTATATTTTCTCCTGGAAAAATTCATTCTGCTATCTTAATGACTCCAGCATGCATGCATTCAGCAATGTACTCACTTAGAAAAGAGTTCGCTTCCCTCCCAACCAACTCTCATCCTGTTGTAAAAGGTCATTGCGTTTACCTGCTCCTGGAATCTTCCTGGAGTTTAGATGGCTTCTCTTGGGTTTCGTTTTGCATGCATTAATAATTTAGCACTGGGATAAAAATAAAAACAAAGACTCTCATCTTACCGTGTGCAAACATGGTCATGTGTGCTAAGTCACGCAGGTAAGCTGAGCCGCGAAATCCGCTAGGGTAGCCGTCCAAAGAAGCATTTCGTGTGGGCTGTGCCTCTCCTTTAGAATGACTGCCTCAGAATTAAAGGGAATTAATGTAATCGCTCCTGAGAAGGGCTGCATAGTTTTGCTTCACAAAGGTGGTTGTATAAGCTTTTATTGTCTAATCCAGACACAGACGCATTCTCTAAGCAGCTTTCCATTTGAGTAGCCGTACTAACTTTCAAACACCACTGCAGTTTCAGGCTTAAGAAATCATAGCAAAAGTAGAGAGAGTCTGGGGGAAATTGCCATAGAGGCAGGGGGAGGGCTGGAATGAGGCGGGGGATACTGGGGACATTGGTGGCGGAGAATGTGCACAGGTGGAGGGATGGATGTTTGATCATTGTGTGACTGAAACTCAAACATAAAAGCTTTGTAACTGTATCTCATGGTGATTCAATAAAAAAAAAAATCACAGCAGTATAACCAACTTATTATATAACCTGCCCAAGAGCAAAATGCTGTTTAATGTTGGTTACTGAAAATGGACTTTAAAGCTGGGATTGCTTTAAATGGGCCCTTGCCATTATTTTAGGGGCAACGAGGGTTGTGTTTCTTTCTTTGTGGGATCTGCACCTCACATCTCCACCAGTCCTTTTGTGGTGGTTTCTTGTGCTGTGCTGTGCGTGTTTCATATTCAGTTTTCTTTGGCCAGTGTTGCGCCTTATCAGGCTTTCGTGTTTACTTTTCACTGAGTGCATGGCTTTCATATTAAAGTTGAGAGTATCTTTATGTATTTCTTTTCTTTCTCTGAGAATTCAGATTTGAGGTATCTCCTAATTCTTTTTTTTGTTTTTATTTTATTGAATCATCGTGAAAAAAAATACAAAGCTTTCAGATTTAAGTCTCACTCATATAATGATTGAACCCCCATCCCTTCACCAGTGCACATGTTCCACCACCAGGAACCCCAAAAGACCCCCTCCCACCCAGTCCCCACCTAAGTAGCTAATGATCTTCACTTTATTCTCTCTATACTTTGAATACATTCAATGTTTCAATAGAGAACTCACTATTATTGTTTGGAATTTCCCCCCCCCCCAACAATCAGGCCTGCTGAAAAGGCATCATTTAATAATTTCTTTTCATTGCTTTTGGATTTCTGATATTTTAGCTGAGTTCACAGTCTAGATGCATGTCTGTAAGAAGCCGCTCAGGGTGCCAAAATGGGTTAGAAGACCTCTCGGATCATAGTCTTTAGGAGCAGAGGGTCCATTTTGCGTGCGGTAGCTCCGGATCTTATCTGGGCCGAGCTTAATTCTTAATATTAGTTAACGACATGTGATATATTCCTGGCAAAAACTCTCCTTTTAAAGATCAGAGGCTCTCTGATTGCTATCAGTGAAGTGGAGGTTTGATGTAGGCGTCTATGAAGGAAATATTGTCCTAATTCTAGGGAGAAAAGGTTTTAGGAATGTGGTTAGAGTCCCACTGTTGCTGGCAAGGACCAATGTCCCCAGTTTGGAACTGAATGGTCAAACTGCATGTGGAGTCGAACCAAACTGCCCCCCCCCCCCCCCCCATGGCTTGTATGCCTCTTCACAGTCTGGCAGCTGTTTCTCGCCCTTTCTCTGCCAGCCCAAGACATACCCATGTCTCCTTCAGCAACTTGCAGGGACCCGGCTTTGTCATTGCCACTGTCAGGAGAGCCCGTCCTTTCCCCGCTCCCTGCCCTTCTGCACGGCCTTCTTTCTCCACACGCTCCCAGAGGCTCTTCTCGTACTTCGTGCAGCCTTTTTCCTTTTGCCTTTCCTGTACCCCTTTTATTTTGTTTCCAGCTCTGATACCTGGCTGTATTTATTTTCATTCATTCTGGTCTCAGTCACCAAGAATGTAGATTCTCTTAACCAGGTAACTGCTCCTGATGCAGGCCAGGGCCTGGGTGTGACTGTATGTGACACGATTCAAGAGAAGTTGTTTACTACCAGGGGTCAGAGCACCTCTTAGTGTCTTTGTTTCAGATTAATTTATCTTGCAGGCTCTTAGGGACCTCGGTGATTGTTTAGACAGCAATGCAGGCTTTCCTTAGAGCCAAGGAGAATTCTGTAGACTTCTCATGGGATTTGTGCCTACCTTGAGGTCTTTAAAAATTCAAATTCACCAGACACTCAATTACCCTGCAGGTAGAAAGGAAATTTTCGAAGGACAGGGTGGCCAGGACTGGGCTTTGGTGTGCATACATGTAGAGGTGGAAGTGTTTCTGTAATTTGCCTCTTGTTTTTCTTTTTGGGTCACAGCTAGTGTTGCATAGGGGTTATTCCTTGTTCTGTACTTAGGAATTATTCCTGGTGGTGCTCAAGGGACCCTGTGGGATACAAAGGATGGAACCTGGCTCAGCTGTGTGCAAGGCAATTGCCTGCCTGCTGTACTATGGCTCCAGCCCCTGTTCTGTGCCCAAAGGAAACTGCGACCGTGTCTGCTCTGAATGGTTTGCAAACGGCTATGGGTGGGCTGCCCGGAGGGGTCTGCCCGTCTCTCTCAGCCCTTCCCCGTCTATAAGCCAAAGTCTTCAAGCCAAAAGAAAGTTAGAGTAGCTTGGTTGCTATCTAAAGGTCAATTATTATCACCATGACAATTGTCACAGTGAAAGGAAGTCATGAAAGGTGTATTTGTTTATTAAAATTCTTCCCGTGTCATTCTTTGGTAGGGTTCTGATGTTGCCGCTTCTCTGTCGTAGGTAATCTACTTAAAGAAGACACCAGAAGAAGCCTACAGAGCTCTCCTGTCTGGCTCCAACTCCCCCTACCTTCCATTCAGGTACGCCTGCCCAGGGAGGTGGGCGGGAGCACTGTGCGATGAGCTTGCTAGTGGAGAGTTATATTGTTGTGCCAGAATGTTTCAGGACCATGATTGTGATTTTAATTGGAAGGAAATTAGAAATTAGGAAATTAGGGAGTTTTATTTTGTCAGTCTTTTGGGGGAAATGTTCCCAATCCGGGCGAGGGAGGACCCTGGGATCTTTCACATTTTCGGTCTACCCTTTTAGCAACGAAGAATAAATTAGCATTCTCCTCTTAAAAAATTTTTCCCCCTTTGAATACTTTTGATATCATGACCCCTAGTTTAGAGTGCCTGATTTATGAGCTCATAAACTTGTCAAGGTTTGTTAGGTTTCAGCAACTGCCTCATCCATTTGTTCTATTTCATGAACCTTGACTGAGCTCTGAGTGATGGCACGGGGCTGGAGAGGGTGATCTACAGCTCCTTCCCGAGACACGCTCAGTGGGAGCCGTCCGGAGAGGGTGATCTACCAGCTCCTTCCCGAGACACGCTCAGTGGGAGCCGTCCGGAGCGGGTGATCTACCAGCTCCTTCCCGAGACACGCTCAGTGGGAGCCGTCCGGAGAGGGTGATCTACCAGCTCCTTCCCGAGACACGCTCAGTGGGAGCCGTCCGGAGCGGGTGATCTACCAGCTCCTTCCCGAGACACGCTCAGTGGGAGCCGTCTCGCTGGCCAGTCTGTCCATTCTGAGGGAGGCCGTCTCATTACAATGCTGGGAAAGAATAATCTGTAAAAAATGTATTTGATTTTTGGGTAAACCTGCCCTTGCTTAAAGAAAGTAGAAGAGATATTTCAAAGCTCCTACTCAAGCCCCCTCTCGTATACTTGTGAATGATTCTAATGTTTTTGCTTGTTTGTGTTTAAATCTGTCAGCTTTAAACTGATAGATTGCCTATGGTTGTGTCTAATATCATCGTAACTAACAACTGTGTTGAAAGGGCTTTGCTTGTCTCTGCCTCCTTCCTCTCCAGCAAACCCATAGAGGGAAGGGCTCTGACCTGGACACTGGGAGGTGCTTTTATTTTATTTTTTTTTAAATTAAAAAAAAATTTTATTTTATTGAATCACTGTGATAAGTTACAAAGCTTTTAGGTTTAAGTCTCAGTCATATAATGATCAAACGTCCATTCCTTCACCAGTGCACCTGTTCCCCCACCAAGAACCCCAATATACCCCCTCTCATCCCTCCCCTCCCCCCCGCACCTGAGTGGCCAATGATCTTCACTTTATTCTCTCTATACTTTGGATACATTCAATATTTCAACAGAGAACTGACTATTATTATTTGGAATTTTACCCCAACAATCAAACCTGCAAAAAAGAAATCATTTGGATTTCTGTTGTTTTAGCTCAGTTTACAGCCTAGATGCATTTCTATAAGTCTCTGGGTGCCAACATGGGTTAGTAGACCTCCTGGATCACAGTCCTTAGGGAGTAGAGGGGCCGTGTCGCACGCGGCTGCTCCAGATCTCATCTGGGCGGAGGGCGTGCCGGTAACACCCCCTTCCCATGACCTCTCGAGCACTATGCCACTACAACCTGCACCTCTGGGTTGTGAGTCCTAGAAAATGGTGGACGCCGCATGGGCGCTGCTGCCGCCGCCGCTGCTCTCTTCCCCGTAGAAGGAAAGCGCTGGGAGAGAAAAACCCTTACCTCTCCGGGCGGCATGAGGTCATAGCTCAGCGCACAGTCTAGATGCGTTTCTCTAAGTCTGGGAGGTGCTTTTAATAAATATTGGCATGGGTGGATGTCCAGTGATCACACAGACAGGTGTAGATACACCTGTAGTAGGGCAGACAGGTATAGAAAAATATCATGTTTTTTCTTTAAAAAAATGTAAGTTGTAGAAAAATAAAAAAGATTAATTCTGATATAATGAGGTCTGCTAGAATTGGGAAAATATCAAAGCCATTTAAATGAGGCTTCTAAAGGCAAGTGTCCAGTAGCTAAGGAGACGAGACAGAGGAGGGAGGGCAAGTGCACAGGTGTGTGTCGTGGAAACCCTGGGGTGTGGGTCTGGGTGAGCTTTAGAAGGCCCCTCTGATAGTGACAGTGTGTCTGTAGGGGCCCTGTGAGGGAGGGCTGTCAGCTGACAGGATTACTTAATCTTTTCCTGAAGGCATTGAATGCACCTTAATCTCCCCTCCCACCCCAAACACATACACACAGACACACAGACACACACAGACACACAGACATCCATGACACAAACACACAGACACACAGACACACACATACTCCTGGCTCTGCAATCACTTCCTCCTGGTGGGGCTAAGCCCTGCACACACACACACACACACACACACACACACACACACACTCACACACACATATAATCTTTTCCTGAAGTCATTGAATGCACCTTAATCTTCCCTTCCCTCCCCCCCACACACACACTCCTGGTTCTGTAGTCACTTCCTCCTGGTGGGGCTCAGCCCTGCCCACTGATATCTTCACTGTACTATCTCTATTTTTCAACAGAAAGTTTTGTTTTGTTTGTTTGGTTGTTGTTTTTGGATCACACCAGGCTGTGTCAAGGCTTACTCTTGGCTCTCTGCTCAGGGACCACTCCTGGTGTTTCTGAATCCACGGCAAATGTCTCCTGATGACTCCTTAGAGTCGTTTTTGAAATCATAAGCATGTGTAATTTTCATGGTTAATTTGAAGACTACACATGCACCTGAAAATTGTAATGCTATAGTAAAATTGTGACACCAGCCAAAGGTCCAACAGATGATGTAAAAATCAATATAAGAATTTGGAACAGTGGATGATGCAAAAGTTAATATAAAACTTTGAAATGGGAAATATGTATTAATTTTTATCCTCATAATATTATCTACACAAAAGTCAAGGAAGATATTTCATTCCACCAGGCACATGTGCCTGGCTTTTCTATATTGTTAATGGAGGTGAAGAAATTAGAGGAGGAAAGAATAAATTCTTTCTTTAAGGATAGTCTTTTTGCTGATACATGCTAAGTAATTAATTAGTTTCCTGTGAATAAAAAGTTTTGAATAACTAATAAGGTTGGACTAGATGGAAAAAGTATATGAAAGTTATCATTACTTAATGTAGAGTTGCAATTATTAACAACTGTGGCATGTTTTTCAGAATTATTTTTAATTACTAGTTACTTGGAAATAAAAGTTATTCAAATGATTCAAAACTTTAAAAGATTGATGAAAATTATAGATAAAAAGCATATTGAAGATCCTCTAATTCTTGATCCTCATCTGGCTAATCTCAGTAACTTCTGGTTTTAGTTTATTTTCCTAGAGTTTCTTTACATATGTATCAACAAATAAATCTAGGTACTTTTCCTATTTTAATTTTTTTAAAAAATGTAGCATATTACATAAACTGTCTTGCATCTTGATTTTTTTCCTACTTAATTTATGTGGGATAGCTTCATGTCAGTAAATACAAAGTTTCCTACCTTACTGCATTATATTGCTATAAAAATGTATAAGAATATATTTTACTAGTACCTGGCAGACATTTAGGTCATGTCCCATCATTCTGACTATAGTGTCTTAAATTTTTTGGCCTCAAATATATTACTAGACGAGACTAAGATAGTTCACTGGAAAAAAATGATATTGTTATTAGATGTAAAATGACTTAGTAATTTCATTACATGAAGGTACTAATGAACAAAGAATGGTTAATGCAAATATGAGGCATTTTTTCACATATGCACTTATTTTATATCTAAAAATTTGATCCTAAATATGATTCTAATTTACATCTTTCTGATAACTCAAGAACCAAGAATTTGTTATATTAAGTTGCATTTCTAAATTCAAGTATTTCATAAACCATGCATTTGAAGCAGAAAATAGTACAAAGTATAGCACAATTGTATTTCAGTGAAGAATTTAGTAGAATGAATATTTTGAGTTTCCTGGAGATAAGAGATAAGATTTTTCTTTTTTTTTGCTTTTTGGGTCACACCCAACGATGCTCAGGGGTTACTCCTGGCTCTGCACTCAGAAATCACCCCTGGCGGTGCTCGGGGGACCATATGGGATGCTGGGAATCGAACCCGGGTCGGCCACGTGCAAGGCAAACGCCCTACCCGCTGTGCTATCGCTCCAGCCCTGAGATAAGATTTTTCTTAATGCTAAGATGGAGCTGATTTTAGTCCCTAGTCTAGGCTGACCAGTGCTGACCAAGGCTGACCAAGGCAGACCACGGTGTTACCAAGGATCGTCTCTAGACTCTGCTCTGGTTTGCTATCATTGCTGTGACCTTTCTCTATCTCCAATCTTTGTATTCTGGTATTTACCAGTGTTTTCATGTCAGTGGTATTGTAAATACCACTCTGATCGTTGCCTCTAGAACTTTTTTCATCTTGCTTATTTTTTAAAAAATAAGCAAGAAGATGTAAAGGAACTTCCATTTAAATGTAATTGCTTTGCTATTTAACAAATGTAAACTATGAAGACCATTTTGAAAGCCATGAGCTGTGGTTGGTATCTTTGTTGAGATCCTTGTCATTGGAATGTCTGTATTCTCTTTTTGTAATGTTTTCCTTCAGTGCCTTCCCCTTTGTAGTATCTTATCTTTGGTTCTCTTTCTTTTTTTGTTTTTGATAGGAACTGGCATTAAAAAATTTTTTAATTGAATGACTGTGAGATATACCCCTACAAAAGCTGTTCATGATTGGATTTCAGCAGTGTTCCAACACCCCTCCCTCCACCAGTGTACATTTCCCAGCACCAGTATCCCCAAGTTCCCGCCCGCCCGTCACCCACCCTCCCCTCACCCCCTAAGTATTCCAGTACCCAGCCTTTACCCCAAACCAATGATATCGAGTTTTGGGGCGTGGAGTACAAGCAGTCATTTTCAAAGTGCTCAGACAGGCAAGTCTAAAAAATAACCTGATGCTGGGAAACATTAATTTACAAGTTCTGATTTCTTCTCCAAGACAAAATAGCAATACAGAAACATATTCCTGCCCCTTCTGGGCAAGCCCCCTCAGAACAAAAGAAAAAAAACAAAAAAAATCAAAAATGAATTAGAACAACTGGAGCTAAAATAACCAGCACTCAAGCCACGTGTATATAGAGGTCAGTGATCACCCCACCCCAAGCTCAAAGCTCACCTCTTTCTTAAGTCATTATTTTTCATGTCATGTTATTTGTTCTTGTTTTCAGATATTATTTATTATATGTATAGTTTTATAGTCCATTTAATTTTATGACAAAATATTTTTAGCAGATAGAGGAATTATTAATAATAGGAAATTTATCGATCTGTTACCTATGCACCAATAAACAGAATATAAGATAAGCTATAACATATGAGGGGGCAGAAAAAAAAATGCAAAAGATATAAAAAAGAAGCCATGTCCAAATTAGATTGATTACCTTTCCAATGCTTACTGAAAGCTGGAATTTTCACAAACATTGTGCCTTTGAAAACCATTGTCTCTGCCAACAATCTGGGAATTCCACTGGGTGCTCTCTTAGCACCTTAGACAAATTCCAGTAGTATGGTTTGGAGAATGAAAGTTCAGTAATATACACTGTAAGCATATAAGCGTGCAAGTAATATACACCCTAAATAGTGCCCTGAAAGAGCCCAAGGAGATTCATACCATGCTTGCTAATTCACTCTTGTCTCCAGCCCCAGAAGTAAAAGATCCCTTGTTCCCGTAAAGGCCAACTTGCCAACATGCTGAGGATGGAAAGACTCAAAGTCAAAATAGCCAAATAAACGTTTTCCTCTAGCTTGCTGCTAAAGACATTCTTGAGAAATATGTGGGTTCTCATTAGTATAAGAGAAAAGTGCAGTTTTAATACAACTTCTTCATTAAATGGAACACTAATACTAACTTAACAAAAGGTAATAATATAACAAATCCTGCTTCAGTTATACCAGCTATAGCCATACCATCCTGAACGTGCATCTGCAAGTCATATCAGTCAAGTATTTAACTATGTCTAAAGTTGATTATGATTTTTTTTTTTTTTTTTTTGCTAGGGGGTATGGAGGCTGTCCACTGATGGTGTGTTCTGAGCTTATCCTAACCCTATACTCAAGGATCACTCCTCGTGGTGCTTGGGATATACATGCTTTGCTCCGACCTTTGTGCTGTTTTCTTGCACCACCACCCATTTCAATTTCAAAGATTCTGGGTATAATAGTGCTCCATTTGTCTTTAATTCAGGATTTTCTGAATTAAATTCAGAAATTTCCACCCATTCCTTTCTTCTTCCCTCCACGCCACCCTGATTTTTGTCAACAATCAGTGGAGCATTCAGAACACTTTTGTTTACATTTCCTGATCCACAGTTGGGTGGAAAAAAAATTAATCTCTTGAGATTAGAATAATCTGTTATCCTTTCCAAGTAGATTTTAGGCTGTTTCCTGAGTGTCTTGCACATAGATGGATTATCACAGAGTGGTATTTTATCTAAAATGAATAGGAATATGTAACTCAGAGCAGAACTGAGTACAGGAAAAAAAATTTTTTTAATGGAGTAGTTAATACCCACAAATTTCCCAATGGCAGGTTTCTCTAAAATGACTTTTGTGCTGGAGTGAATCCCCACCGTTTGCATTAGGGAGGAGTTTGTTGTGTTTGGGGACTGACCACTGGTGGTAGCTCTGTTGCCGAGCAATGTCTTCATGCAGCTTAACCTTAGTGGGAAAGAACCAATTACTTGGGATCCTCTGGGCAGGCCAGAACTTGCAAATCTCTAACAAAGACTCAGAGGGGTCAGGCACTCAGAACTTAGCCTTTGGCTGCCTCTTTCTCTTCAAGCAAAGTAAACATGATCTGGTAGAAGTTGGATGTAAATGTCAAATGTATCTTCAACAGAAAATATTGAGCCAGGTATTTGTTTGCTTAAATACAATATTACAGATTCTTTTTTTTTTTTAATTCTTTTATTAATTCACCATGTGGAAAGTTACAAAGCGTTCAGGTTAAAGTCTCAGTTCGATATTACAGATTCTTTTCAAGGCTTGGTGAACTTCAAAGGGAACGCTCTCCTTAAAATGTTTTTCTCTCGAATTATCAAGTACAAGAAACAAAATTTACGTTATGCTTGCTTAAGACTCTTTTTATTTTCAACTTTTCTTATGATACTTCCTGGAAATGCAAGCTTTACTGCTTCTTGTACAGTAAGTCAAACACTGACAATGAGAATTTTTCCACTAAGGAAAAGTTATTTCTTTTCACCAGAAGAACGCCAAAGTTTCTAACTTGAAGGTTTATCATCACTTTAGCCTGGGCAAGGGGGAATTTTTTTTTTTTTTCTAATGAAAGAACTGTGATTTTCATAGTTCTGGATAGTTGAGTTTTAGGCATATGTTATTTCACCACCAATCCCATCATCACTGTCAGTGCCCCTCCACCAGTGTTCCCAAATTCCACCCCCACTCCAAGGCCTGGCCGTCTCCACCAGTCAGCTGGAGTTTCAGTGGTTGTAGCTTTGATCTCATGTTTTCAGTTTTGTTGAGTCTGTGTTTTGGACATATGATTATCTCTCTCTGAGTGAGGGAGAATTTTAAGGAGTAAGAGTATTATGAAAATGTCATGGGCAGGCGAGAAGACCCTACTCAACAGAGAATCATTTAATTCTCAGAAAATTTTTTTCGTCATTTTGATCAGAGTTTCTAGTTCTGGCTCATTTGAGAATGCCTTAATTTCCGATATTCTCAGGTCTTGAATCCAGTAATAAAGTCTCTGAAAAAAGATAAATATGTGTCAGACCACTTGGCCCTATTAGATTACAGCGGCTATGTGTCAAGGGAGTTGTGTTCCTAAAAAAGTTTAATTATTTCAGGCCAACAGAATGTGACTTTCTCTAGTTACAGGTAAGGGGCAACAAAATGGCATTGGTAATGCCAACTTCTTTGGGTGCCAGTTTCCAAGATTTCCTTCACAAAGTCTTCCCTTTGTATTTGGCTCCTTTCTTCTTCGGAGGGTAAATGGTGGTTTCATGCTTCACTTCCTGCTGGACTGGTGTAGTATGGGCCGGTTCCCACCAGATTGGTGCAGTGGTCCATTATAGAATAAAAAATGTTGAGCTTGAAGAGTGCATAACACAGGAGAATTAAGGAGCCTGAGGAGGAAGCTTCCTGCACCAGCAGGGCAGTGACTGGTTGGCAGGTACAGAAGATTGGGAAGAATGAGGGAGAAATGGAAGCAGTAACTTTTTAGTCAACAGAGTACAGTACTTAGTCAATGGCAGTGATCTTATTTAGGGCTCCTAGAAATTCTTCGACAAGTTTGTTTTCCATACCACGTCATGAACTTAATCACTATTTATAGATGTAGGCAGAATCATCTCTAGATGGCAGATGTCCCCAAGTTGTATTGTCTGTGATTTTGTGAAAAATAGCACGTGGTTTGTTCAGATCAGACATAAATATTGGGATGGTCACCCTAGGCTCTGTATCAAGTTCTTCAAGTCTACCATGCATTGTTTTAGAAAAAGATCAGGGGGTTGAAGTGATAGTACAGTGGGTAGGGCATTTTCTTGCACATGGCGGACCCCGGTTCGATTCCCAGCAAAGCGAGGAGTAACCCCTGTGCATCGCTGGGTGTGACCCCCCCAATAAAAGCAAAAAAAAAAATCAGTCTCAATTCTTATTTAAGTGAAAAATAAAAACTGAAACATTAGTTTAAAAAAATAGATAATTAGGGGCTGGAGCGATAGCATGGCAGGTAGGGTGTTTGCCTTACACACGGCTGACCTGGGTTCGATTCCTAGCATCCCATATGGTCCCCTGAGTACCACCAGGGGTAGTTCCTGAGTGCAGAGCCAGGAATAACCGCTGTGCATCACCGGGTGTGACCCAGAAAGAAAAAAATTTTAAAAATCCAGACCCCATGTCAGTTCGGAGGGTAAATGGTGGTTTCATGCTTCACTTCCTGCTGGACTGGTGTAGTATGGGCCGGTTCCCACCAGATTGGTGCATTGTAATTTTCCACATGGTGATTCAATAAATAAATAAATAAATAGATAAATAAATAAATAAAATGGGCTGGAGAGACAGGGGTTGAAGTGCTCGCCCTGCATCCTACAGACCCTCGTCTGAGTCCCCAGCATGATCAGAGGTCATTCCTGAATACAGAGACAGGAATAACACTGGGTTATTTGTGAAAAATAGCACAAGATTATTTGTGGAGAAGAGCCACAAGTGTAGTCCAAAAACTGAAGGAAAGGATTTAAAACACAAAGTGCGGGGCTGGAGTGATAGCACAGCGGGTAGGGCGCTTGCCTTGCACGTGGCAGACCCGGGTTCGATTCCCAGCATCCCATATGGTCCCCTGAGTACCGCCGGGGGTAATTCCTGAATGCAGAGCCAGGAGTGACCCCTGTGCATCACTGGGTGTGACCCAAAAAGCAAACAAACAAACAAACAAACAAACAAAAAAACACACAAAGTTTGGTAAAATAATACTTTATCTATTTAATCAGTGTGACAAGGATCTTAAAAGTGGAATAAAAATTTATGTGGGACTGGAGAGATAGTTTGGTGGATAAAGTGCTTGTTTTGTACACAGCCACCCCGGGTTTGATCCCTTGGCACCACATACGGTTTCCCCTGAGTCCTAACAGACTGATCCCTGAGCACCGAGCCAGGAGTAAGTCTCGCTGAGCCCTGCAGACTTGGCCCCCAAATGAAACAAAGCAATAAATAAATAAAGTCAAGGCTATATTTAAACTAAGAATCTGCTAGTAAATTGACCCGATGCTCATGAAGTTACTTCCATAAGAGATAATATCTTTGTTTTCTAGGTACTCCTTGAACAGTTTTAATGTTATGAAAGGCTGATCACACTCTAAGAATTCTTTTGTCCTTTTAGTTGATGGAAAAAAATAAAGTTTGGTTTTATAAAAGTATACTACGGGTACTAAAATTTAACTTTAGAATTTTCAGTGATTCACTAGATTCTGTCCACTTAGATCACAAACGGTGTGTTGTTGTTGTTTCTTTGGAGCTATGCCCAGTGGTGATCAGGGGCTATTCTTTGCACTGTGGCTGGGGGTCACTCCTGGTGGTGCTTACTGTGCTTACTGTGCTAGAGATTGAACCAAGGCTCTCACATGCAAAACATGCACATAAAATCTCTTCTCCTAAAAGGGACTCTAAAATAAGTGCTCAGGGCCGGCCAGGTCTGTGGTTCTATGCCAGAGCTTGAGGGTGCTGTGCCGTGTGGGCCCCATTGTGCCGGAGACCAGTAGAGTGCCACCCAGGCCGGGCTCAGGGCTCTCTGAGACTGACCAGTGGTGCTGGAGGGGTCACTCTGCACCATCTCTTAATTTAATTTAATTTAATTAATTTATTTTATTGAAACACTATGAGATAGTTACAAGCTTTCATGTTTGGGTTACAATCTCACAATGATCAAACACCCATCCCTCCACCAGTGCACATTCCCCACCACCAGTATCCCCGGTATATCCCCCTTTCCCACCCTCCCCCTGCCTCCATTGCAGACAATATTCCCCATACTCTCTCTACTTTTGGGCATTATGGCTTGCAACACAGACACTGAGAGGTCATCATGTTTGGTCCATTATCTACTTTAGGCACACATCTCCCATCCCGACTGATTCCTCCAGCCATCATTTTCTTAGTGATCCCTTCTCTATTCCATCTGCCTTCTCCCCTCCGCTCATGAAGCAGTCTTCCAACTATGGTGCAATCCCCCTGGCCCTTGTATCTATGGTCCTTGGGTGTCAGCCTCATGTGATGCTACCCTATACTCCACAAATGAGTCTGCACCATCTCTTGACCTCAGTTTCTATTTTTTGAGAGTTTTCCTAAAAATATTGTGCATATTAAGTTCACATTCTATATTATAACTTTTCTTCATTTCATTCTACGAATAGGTAGTTTCACTATAAGACAGAATTCCTTATTTTCCTTTTAGTAAAATGTCTACATCCTTTACTTTTTAAAAAGAAATGAAAAACACTACTAGCCTTATTTCTGTTTTTCTCCCCTTTTAAAAAATTTTTATTGAATCACCATGAGAGAGGACTGGAGTGATAGCACATAGAGTAGGGTGTTTGCCTTGCACGTGGCCCACTGGGTTCAATTCCTCCATCCCTCTCGGAGAACCCGGCAAGCTACTGAGAGTATCCTGCCCGCATGGCAGATCCTGGCAAGCTCCCTGTGGCGCATATATATATATATTTTGCTTTTTGGGTCACACCCAGCGATGCTCAGGGGTTACTCCTGGCTTTGCACTCAGGAATTACTCCTGATGGTGCTTGGGGGACCATATGGGATGCCGGGGATCGAACCCGGGTCGGCCGCATGCAAGGCAAATGCCCTACCCGCTGTGCTATCTCTCCGGCCCCGCCTGTGGCATATTTGATATGCCAAAAACAGTAACAACAAGTCTCACAATGGAGGCATTACTGGTGCCCACTTGAGCAAATCGATGAACAAGGGGACGACAGTGCTACAGTGCACCATGAGAGACGGAATTACAAAATTGTTCGCGTTTGGGTTTTAGTCATACAGTGTTCCAACACCCGACCCTTCACCATTACCTTTTCTACCACCAGTGTCCCCAGTTTTCCTTCTGCCACGCCCTCCCAGGCTGCCTCCAATGACAGGTTTCCCCCCCCTCCTTTTGGGTGTTATGGTTTTCAATACAGGCACTGGAAGGGTATCGTGTATATCCCTTTGCCTCCTTTCAGCACTCAGTTCTTGTCTAAAGGGATCATTTCCAATATCATGGTCATCCCGGTCCCTTCCCTGTTCTAACTTGCGCCCACCCCCCTCAATGTGGCAAGTTTCCAACCATGGACCAATCCTCCTAGCCCTTGTTTCTACTTCGGTATTAATCTCATACTATTTTTTTTTTAATATCCCACAAATGAATGCAGTCATTCTATGTCTGTCCTTCTTCCTCTGGCTCCTCATTTCACTTAGCATGATACTCTCCATGTCCCTTTGTTTATGAGCAAAATTCATGACTTTATTTTTTTCCCTGCTGGCTGCATAGTATTCCATTGTGTAGATGTACCACAGTTTCTTTATCCACTCATCTGTTCTCAGGCATTGGGATTATTTCCAGATTCTGGCTATTGTGAATAGTGGTGCAGTGAACATCGGCGTGCAGATGGCTTTCTGTATTAATGTTCTCATTTTTATTCCTTATAATTACATAGAATTCTAAGAATGCATAACCTTGAATATCCTTAATTTTAATTTCAAAAGTATAAATAATTGTAAAAAATGATGTTACACTTGTATTTCTAGAAGACTTGCAAATAAATAATCATTTTAACAACTTGTGCTTTTTGATAATACAATTTTATATATGATACAATACATTTAATAGATCTAAATTATTTAAGAAATTAGAATTAATTAAAAGAAAACTTATCTTTGAAAGAAGCTAAGTAGTTAATATTCTAGTAAAAGAATCTTGATGCTCAATGCTTCAATGCTTTTCTCTTATCAAACTTAATAAAATGAGATTTTTTTTTTCAAAAGAGATTTGAATAAGGAATTGAGGAATATATTTGAAATTTCATCCCCTTGATGAACTACAACTAGACTCAGCATTATGGTTCCATTTTTTCCAAGGGGCAGGCTCTTAAACCAGGTTAATCCAGAATCACACTATTTGTTTTGTCTGAAATAGTCTTTATTTTCTTACTTATTTAACCTAGTTTAAAATTTCAATTATCAAAAATCTCTGACAAATTATTGCTAAAGATTTCTATCATTTGCTTCACTATTACCTTTTTAGCATGTTTATCTGAGATTCTGACATTTCTACTGCTTCTGTGTAAATAATTGTCACTGTCACTGTCATCCCGTTGCTTATCGATTTGTTCGAGTGGGCACCAGTAACGTCTTCTCATTGAGAGACTTATTGTTACTGTTTTTGGCATATCCAATACGCATGGGTAGCTTGCCAGGCTCTGCCTCGTGGGCTCGATACTCTCGGTAGCTTGCTGGGCTCTCCGAGTGGGGCAGAGGAATCGAGCTCGGGTCGGTCGCGTGAAAGGTGAATGCCCAACCGCTGTGCTATTGCTCCAGCCCATGTAAATAATTGAGAAAGGATAAAAATAAACTAATTTTAATTTTCTAAACTAGTCACATTTTCATTCGGTAGTTTTTTTAATTATTATTTTTTATTTAACAAATATTTATTGACCACATTCCCCTCCCAAGGTCATGGGGATTAGAATTTTTATAACAGATTTATGGCTCAGTGACATACCAGAAGTCGTATTTAGGTAATAGGGTTGTGTGGAATTTAGGTGATACAACATCAGTTTGGCTAACTTTTCAGTTGGATAGCAAAGGCAGCTGTTGCGTATAATCTTAGTCTTTCTGGTTGAGGCTTAGAGATACATGATTTATCTTTCTTGGGGGGTGGGACTGGGGCCAGACCCAGCTGTGCTCAGGGCTTTTCTCCTGGCTCTGCACTCCGGGCTCTCTTCTGGAGGGCTCAGAGGGTTGGATGGAATCAAACCCAGGCCGTCCATGTGCAAGGCAAGGGCCTGCTCTCTGTACCATTTCTCTGGCTCCCACGCAATGAATGATGAGATGATTAGATGATAATGAGATGAATGATTAGCAGAGATGAATGATTAGAACCCTGGTTATCTGGGGATATGAACTTATCTTCTGAGTGAAGAGCAGCCTGTGTTGATCTGTCTAGGAGAGTAATGTCACCCATGGCAAAACCCTCATGCAAATAGGGATACGTTCTGCCGCTGTCCTAGCGGCAAGGGGCGTGCAGACTTTTTTTTTTTTTTAATTCTTTTATTGATTCACCATGTGGAAAGTTACAAAGCTTTCAGGTTAAAGTCTCAGTTATACAATGCTCAAACACCCATCCCTTCACCAGTGCACATATTCCACCACCAAGAATCACGATATACCTCCCCCCTTCCCTCCACCTCCCCAGCCCCCCACCCCGCATGTGTAACTGGTAAATTTCACTTTACTTTCACTTTACTTTGATTACATTCAATATTTAAACAAAAAATTCACTATTATTGATTTGGAGTTTCTCTTCCCTAAAGTCGATCTGCTGAAAAGAAAGCATTTGGTAATTTGTTTTCCATTGCTGAGAATGAAGAGATATGAGGTCAGGAGGCCGCACTAGCAGCAGCATAGTTTTGGATTTCTGTATTTTAGTATTTTAGTAACTAAGTCCAGAGAAATGTCTGCCAGGAATCGCAACATTGTAAGCTTGTACCTCTCAGCTTCTTTATATTCCACATATGAGTACGATCTTTCTATATCTGTCTCTTTCTTTCTGACTCATTTCACTCAGCATGATACTTTCCATGTTGATCCACTTATATGCAAATTTCATGACTTCATGTTTTCTGACAGCTACGTAGTATTCCATTGTGTAAATATACCAGAGTTTCTTTAGCCACTCATCTGTTTTCGGGTACTCTGTTTTTTTTCCATATTGTGGCTATAGTAAACAGAGCAGCAATGAACATGGAAATGCAGATGTCATTTCTACTATACCTTTTTGCCTCTCCGGGATATATTCCCAGGAGTGGTATTGCTGGGTCAAATGGGAGCTCAATTTCTAACTTTTTGAGAATCGTCCATATTGTTTTCCAAAAGGGCTGAACCAGTCGGCATTCCCACCAGCAGTGAAGAAGAGTCCCTTTCTCCCCACATCCACGAAGGGGCGTGCAGACTTTTCACTGTGGAATTTCAGTGTTTTTTTTATGAGGGAGTTGAAAAATACAACATGTTCTCCTATTAAACTTGGTAAATGTTTGATACAATAAATGTGAATGCACATATAGATAAATGAATGAAAGGGTATTCCAGGAGTCAAGTAAACATTTGAGGACTGTAAATACAGTGGATTGGTGAGAATTTAAAAGTTTGTAGCACAGAACTATTTTTTTTTTGGGGGGACCTTTTTTTTTGGGTCACACCTGGCGATGCACGGGGATCACTCCTGGCTCTGCACTGAGGAATTACCCCTGACAGTGCTCAGGGGACCATATGGGATGCTGGGAATTGAACCCAGGTTGACCGAGTGCAAGGCAAATGCCCTACCCGCTGTGCTATTGCTCCAGCCCCAGAACTCTTTTGCAACCTCAAAAAAGTGTCTGGGTTAAAATTAATGCAGGTTTATTTAATTCCACTTGGCAAATGAAGGGAAAACTACTAGCACAACTGCTTATAGGCTTAATAGTCTTTAGTGGAAGACAGAGGAAATGGTCTTAAATGGGCAGAAGGGATTTGGTGTTGATGGGAAGAAGGCTTTTCTCCTGAGTGAGGTTTGCGGTCTCAGGCTGCTGTGTTCATAGCAGAGAGGCCAGAGGATATTATAGGGAGTTTTATTGAGAAGAGCTTCCAAGCTTTATTGCTTAAGTTAATTGTTTATTTGCGAGCTGTTGGATTCTCTCTTTCTGCCAGGCATTGTATTAGGTATGAAAGTGAAAAACCAAAATAAACACACAAAAACACAAGAAAGAAAGAAAAGGCAGCTCTCCTGCTGTGGGCCCCTTATTGAGTGAGATTTAGAGTTGAAGGAGCACTCCAGGATAGGATGTCAAACTGCCTGTTAGCTCGGGGGCAAAAATTTCCGAGCTGGGGTGTCATTGGGGATTTTCCCTTTACCTGGTAGAACAGCTGAACCCCAGGGGCAAAGGCCCTGTGGACGGGTGGGGAGTGTCCTCTGAGGTGCTTGGGGAAGGCCACTGTGCTGGGTACAGAAAGGGGCTTGGCAGGGAGGACCGGACACCAGCGGCTCGCATCCCTGCTGAGGCGAAGAACTCTCCCTTCAGAGCCCTGGGAAGTCAGTGAAGGTTTCAGCTGAGAGAGGGACTGAGTCCTATTACCCTTACAAAAGGCTTCACTCGCAACTCAGTGGAGAGAACACTGAGAAAGGCAGAGGGGATGTAGGAAGGCCGGGGGCTCCGTGAACAAGGGGGGCTGCAGAGAAGCAAATGCCTCAGGAGACTTCGCAGAAGAGAAGCAGAGGGGAATAGTGAGGCGAGGGCGAGCTGGAAGGGCTCCTGTGGGGTGGGCGGTTCAGTGTATTATTATTTTGAGTGAAGCTTCATATACAGTTGAGTTTGAGAGCCTGTAATCAGTCAGGGAAACGTCACAGATGTTGTTGGCTATTCTGTTTGGAGTTCTAAGGCGCGTGTGGGTCACTCTGAGGGTCACTGGCGGGTGGGTGGGCGTTTATGTAGGTTAGAGGGTGTGGGACGGAGCGGTCCAGTCCAGCAGCATCGGCGCCACTCGGGAAACCAGTGGGAGATGCAGTCTCAGGCTCTGCCCGGAACTGTCTGTCAGAATCTTAAGGAACCCGCTAAGAGGGTGCAGAGTTTGAGAGCCCCTGACCTAGGGGGACTGTGTAGTGAGATGGGCTTGATTCTGGAGTGGACCTTGGAGCACTCTCAGTTTTAAAGATCAGATGGAGGTGGCGAGTCTGCAAAGGGCAATGGGAGGTGTCGTCATAGAAGCAGAAGGAAATCCCAGGCACCGAGTGAAGAGCCCGTCCAAAGGGTGGGTTATTGTTACTATAGGATGATTAGTGTAGAATAGTCGCTGGCCGGAAAATAGACAAATCCAGGGAGACAGAAAGATTTGTAGTGGCTGGACCCAGGGTCAGAGAATGGGGAGTTACCATGAATGGATACAGAATTCCTTTTTGGTATTTAAAAAAAAAGTTTTGAAATTAGTGGTGATAGTGGCACAACATTGTGAAAATAGCTCTGTAGCACTGTAGTTGTTGTTTATCGATTTGCTCGAGTGGGCACCAGTAACGTCTCCATTGTGAGACTTGTTACTGTTTTTGGCATATCGAATATGCCACGGGGAGCTTGCCAGGCTCTGCCGTGTGGGCGGAATACTCTTGGTAGCTTGCTGGGCTCTCCTAGAGGGAGGGAGGAATCGAACCCGGGTCGGCCCCGTGCAAGGCAAATGCCCTACTCGCTGTGCTATTGGTCCAGTCACTGAGTTGTGTACCTGTTTTTGAGTTTGTTTTTGTGCCACCTGAGGCAGTGCTCAAGGCTCACTCCTACTTCTGTGCTTGGGGGTCACTCGTGGTGTGTGGGGCATCCCCTGCAGTGCTGTGAGAGGCAAGCCTCTGAACGGACTCGCGAGCTCTGAATTGTGCGTCTTTAACACGGGATCCCGGGCTTGTCACACAGAGATCTCTGCGGCATCTGAGTAAGAAGAGCTCATGGTCTGAACGGGGGTGAAACTGAACAGAAGTGAGAGGGAGAAAACCAGAGACAGGAGTATGAGCGCTTTCCAGAAATCTGATTTCAAAGAGGAGGCTGGAGTGGGCCAGTGACTGAAGGCAGACCTGAAGCAGACCCCAGAACGTTTTGATTAGTTTCTTTTGATGCAGTCGAGGCCCAAGGCCGTTTAAATTCCACTGGGCAGGATCCAGGAGAGACAAGGGAGACAGGAGAGACAGGAGATCCAGAGATCCAGAGAGACAAGGGAGCCCCTCAGTATCCTGAATAATGTGATCTCAGGGTGGGAAGGCACCATTGATCTTAACAGAGCGTGACATTTTTCTTCTTCTTTTTTTTTAAATTTTCATTTGGGCTGGAGTGATAGTGCAGCCGGTAGGGTGTTTGCCTTGCACGCGACTGACCCGGGTTCGATTCCTCTGCCCCTCTCAGAGAGCCCGGCAAGCTACTGAGAGTATCCCATCCGCATGGCAGAGCCTGGCAAGCCCCCCGTGGCGTATTCAATATGCCAAAAACAGTAACAATAAGTCTCACAATGGAGACGTTACTGGTGCCTGCTTGAGCAAATTGATGAACAGCGGAATGACAGTGACAGTGATACAGTGATATTTTCATAAGGTTGTTCACTGGAGCAATACCATAGCGGGTAGGGCGCTTACCTTGCACATGGCCGACCCGGGTTCAATTCCTCCGCTCCTCTCAGAGAGCCCGGCAAGCTACTGAGAGTATCTCGCCCACATGGCAGAGCCTGGCAAGCTACCTGTGGCATATTCATTATGCCAAAAACAGTAACAAGTCTGTTATTCTTGGTGCCCGCTCAATCAAATCGATGAACATCGGGACAACAGTGCTACAGTGCTAAGGTTGTTCACATTAATTGATCAAATTAATTGATCAATATTTCAACACCAATCCCACCACCATTAAACCTTCCCACGACCATTATTTGGAATTTTCCCACCACCACTTAAGCCTGCCTGCCAGGGGCAGATGCTTGATGATTTATTTTCTATTGCTTATGATGAATATCATGAGTGCTTGTGTGGCTGCTTTCACAGCCTCATGTTTCTGGAATCCTGAAGTTGTAAGCTGTTGCCAGCAACATCTCTGTAGGGAGCGAATCCATTTTGAGATTCATCTGGGAGTCTCTGGATCAAGGCCTTGATGCCTGAGATGGGGGCCGGAGGCAGATCGTGGGCGTGACAGCCAGGACCCCAGACGGGCGGGGATAGGGGGAGGGACCACCAGTCTCCCCTGCTACCGCATGGCCTGGAGTCTCAGTCCTGAACCCGTGTACCTGGGTTTTGCTTCTTGGAGCTCGTGGCCACCGGGGTTTCATCTGGAGGGGGTGGAGAGGCACAAGAGTGTGGTATTTTTCTAACACCCTGGCCATTCCCTGAAACAGTGCACTTCAAAACCTCTTTCACTTGTAACTTCCCCCTTCAAACTCGAATATTGTGCAGGGCAGGTGTCTTGCTGTCTTCAGGGGTCGACCACCCTGTATTTTTGTGGTTCTCACTAAGTGGGTGCTTGGGTGAAATTAGCAGGGAAGGGTGGTTTCTGAAATGGCAGGTAGCATTTTATTTCATGAAGCAAGCTCTTTCAGCTTTTATGATTTATGTACTGATTTGGTTTGTGGGCCACACGTGGACATACTTAGGGGCTACTTGTAGATCGGTGCTTGGAGGTCGTTCCCGGTGAGGTTCAGAAGACCAGTATCCTGGCGGGGCTTGAACCTGGGTCTCCCACATGCAGAGCTTGTGCTCCGGCCCACTGAGCTATCTCTCCGGCCCAACTTGCTTAGCTTTTTTCAAACTTTATTCGTTTATTTATAAGTTGTGTCCTTATTGTTATTAAAAAGAATTTCCCCCTTTGCTTCTTTTTTTTTTTTTTTTTTTTTTTTTGCTTTTTGGGACACACCTGGCTATGCACAGGGGTTACTCCTGGCTCTGCACTCAGGAGTTACTCCTGGCAGTGCTCAGGGGACCATATGGGATGCTGGGATTCGAACCCGGGTCGGCTGCGTGCAAGGCAAACGCCCTACCCGCTGTGCTATCGCTCCAGCCCCTTTCTTAAATTTTTTTTTTTTTTTGCTTTTTGGGTCACACCTGGTGATGCACAAGGGTTACTCCTGACTCTGCACTCAGGAATCACCCCTGGCAGTGCTCAGGGGACCAGATGGGATGCTGGGAATTAAACCCGGGTCAGCCGCGTGGAAGGCAAATGCCCTACCCGCTGTGCTATTGCTCCAGCCCCCCGCCCCCCTTCACTTCTTAAATGGACTCTCCACCTGATTTTAATCACTTTCTGCATTCTCATTTCCAGCAGAGAACTTTCTGAGCATCTTGAGAATTATCTGGTATTAACTGGGTCGATTCGCTGATTTGTTTTCCCCTTGTCAGCTTGGTATTTAGTTACTTGGTCTCCTAATTTATTTAAACCCATCTCTCTGATTTCCCACTCTCAAATTGTATTGTGATTGTCTTCTCTTATTATCCCTGACTTTGTTGAATTCCATTTAAAAAGTACCTAAAATTTTTCTTTTTTGGGTAGAAGTGATAGTTCAGTGATTAGGACACTTGCCTTATATGCTGCAGAATTGGGTTTAACCCCAGGCATCTCATATGTTCCTCTAAACCCACCGAAAGTGATTCTGAGTTCAGAGGTAGCAGTAAGCCCTGAGAACCTCCGCTGTGGCCCACACTCACCTTTCCCATCCCCGTTTTGTTTGGGTTTTGGTAGACGCATGGGTTCAATCTGACAGAACCCCTGGCAACCCATGTCGTTCCCAGCACTGCCAGAGGTGATCCCTGAGCTCAGAGCTAGTCAGCACTGAGCACAGCGGGGTGTGGCCCAGAGACCAGCACACACACACACACACACACACACACACACACACACACACACACACACACCCCACACACACATACATACACACACACACTCCAAAACTTCTTCCAGTAGGTTAACTTCAGAGTTATATCTGTTTAGCTACTTAAAAAAAATCACTATAAAAAAATCTCTATACTTAATGTATATTATATGTAATGTATTATAAAATATATAAACACACATGTATAATCTCTGGGTGGCCAGGGAAGGCCCCGATGGCTCTCCCCCTTGCTGCCCTGGTCCGGTGGGTCTTGGGCCACTGCCCAGCCGGGGCAGCCCAGGCCATGGGGCAAATGTAGGAGGAAACGAGGCCAAGCCGGTTGGTTGATCAGTTGCCATTTATTCCATTCTCCCCATGCGCCCGTTCCAGTCTCTCCGAGCCCCCCATTCTAGCCTCCCGCTGCCCCTCATTCCCGTCTCTTGTCTCTCCTGCCCATCTCTCCAGGCTCTACCCTGCCCCCCTTCTCTCACCCTATCCTCCCTTGTCTCTCCACTCCCAGTACTCTGGGCCATCGCTATACCCAGTCTGGTAGCAAAATCAATATCAGGCTCAAGGGCAGAAACACCACCTAGGGGTGTTCATCTTCTCCTAACATCTTAATTAACATCTTAATATTAGTTATTTTTGTATGGACACAGTAAGAGATACATTGAGGCTTGTAGGGCAGCTCTCCTGGGAGCATCTTGCTACAGACTCAGACTACAGTGCTCAGGCCAGATTAATCGTTCCTAACCCTAGCAGGGTCTGAATCTAGTTATAACTTTTTGGATCATGACAGCATCTGTCCATGACCAAGCTCTTAACTTATAGTTAAGCATTATGGCTCTTTTCCCAGGCCCATCTCAATGCAGGGTAGCACATAGCTCACCGCTTGCCTTGGGTCCATCCAATCCCTCGTCGGGACCCTGCCTTTGGGGGTGCTAGGAAGTAAGGGCATCTGAGGCTGAAGTTGAGAGAACAGATGCCCCAGAGGTGAATATCATTCAGAGTCAATTAACTCCCAAGTTACAAAAGCATAGCACTTACTGTCTTCTTGTGTCCATACAAAAAGGACATTGCTCTGAATTAACTATGCAAATGACTCAAGGAGAAGAGAAAAACAATATTTACAAGTCAACAGAGCACAAAGAAAGAAGGTACAAATAAACACAGGGATGGGAGCACTGTGATGGGAGTAACCCAAAAAACCTAAGCTTCCTGTGGCAAGGTTGAAAGGACAAACCCATGTAATCCTACACACACATATTTACATACTCCTGTAAAGGCAATTAGAGGCCACCCCAAAAGCCTCCGTTCCTCTCGGAGAGCTCGGCAAGCTACCGAGAGGTGTACTCGATATGCCAAAAACAGTAACAATGGTGGTCCTCATTCCCCTGACCCTGAAAGAGCCCCCAGTACGGCATCGGGCTATACTAGCACGCGACAGGGACAAATGGAGACGTTACTGGTGCCCGCTCAAGCAAATTGATGAACAGTAGGATGACAGTGACAGTGATACAGTGGCGGAGGATGTCGAGCCATACCTGGCGTGCTGAGGGCTGCTCCAGGCCAGTGGTCGGATCAGCAGACGTGACCCCTGGCGGTGCTGGAGGCCATTTGGGATGCCAGGGATTCAAGCTGGGGGCAGCTGCGAAGCAAGTGCCTTATGCCCTGTACTCCCTCTCCCGTCTGTTCACTTACACTTTCATATTGCCAGGATGCTAAGACTCAGTGATGATGATGGTATTTGACTCATGATCTTTTTTTTTTTTTAATTTTTTTATTGAATCACCAAGTGGAGGGTTACATAGTTCTCAGGATTATGTCAGTTATATAATACTCAAACACCCTTCCCTTCACCAGTGCCCATCTTCCATCACCAACCCCCCCAGTATATCTGCCGCCCCCTCCCACCTCCCCAGTCCCCACCCTTGTACATGATAAGTTTCACTTCATTTACGCTTATCTCGATTACATTCCATGTTTCAACACACAACTCACTACCGTTGCTGGGGTTTCCCCCCAAAAAGAAAAAGACAGTCCTATTGCCAATGATAATTCTCCATTACTAAGCATATAGAGATATTAAGTCCCGCTGTTTGTTACATAACTTTTCTTTTTCCCCCTTGCCCCGCGCCACCGAGTTCACGCCTGTTTAGTAATCGCCACGCTGTCTGACAAAGGGAAAAAAAACCGAAGAGGATGGTTATTTCCCGTCATCAGCCGGCGTGGGGCTCTGGCTTAGTTGATAGTCTAGTAGAGTGTCTGCAAGCAGTTTCTGGAACCAAAAATCTTGCGCTGGTATCGGCTCCGGCTCGAGATTCCACCAGCGTCCCACTGTTCCATGTACATAACTTTCCCCCTTTTATCTCATTCCCACGCCACCAGGTCTGTTTGCTTAATGGACATCACACTATGTTTGACACCACACCGCGTTTCTTCCCGAGATAGGATATTTCTTCTCAGCTGGCTTGGGGATATAGCTTAGTTCAGTCTAGAGAGATGGCTACCACTTTGATTGCCTTCAATATTGCAACAAAAGACTTACTATTTTTGTTAGGATCTCCCACAAAAGTCCGACCCATTAAGAAGGAACCATTACATATTGCTGATACTAAGATGACATTAGGTCGCGCGGCCGCAAGAGCGGCCGCGCGGTTTTGGGTTTCTGTATAAAGACCAGGGAAAATTCTACCTGAAATATTATCACTACAATCTTTTACCCTTTTATGGTGCTCATAAGATGGGAAAACCTAGAGAAATATCGGCCCCCCCCCCCCCCCGCACTGGCGGAAGTGGGAAAGCTCCCTTGTCCTCCTCCCTTGTCCTCCTGCGGGCGCGGCGAAGTGGGGAAGCCCACGTGGCTGCACTCTCTTTAAGTGTCCAATGTGGGCGGAGACCGGTACTTCCCCGCCCTCGATCTCCCGCCAGCCGTGCCGCGCATTTGGATGCGTCTCTCCATTTTGTGCTCAGAGAAGTGGGGTGGAGGCCATGCTGTGCTCAGAAGTTGAAGAAGAGGGAGAGAGAGAAAAAAAAAAAAAGAGAGAAACGCCAGGCCCCCGCACAGGGGGCCTGGCGGAAACGCTCAAATCACATACTGCAGGTTGCTGGCGGGCTGCTGGTGTCCAAAGCAGCTCCGTCTTCTTCCTGCATCATACTCGGGCTGCGGGCGCAGCGAAGACGACTCATGATCTTAATTCATGCATTTATGCAGCTACTCATTCAAGTGGCTTCAAATGGTTATGGACTGGAGTGATAGCACAGTGGGTAGGGCGTTTGCCTTGCACGCGGCTGACCCGGCTTCGATTCCTCCATCCTTCTCGGATGAGAAGGCAAGCTTGCCTGGTAAGCTACCGAGAGTATCCCGCCTGCACGGCAGAGCCTGGCAAGCTACCCGTGGCGTATTCGATATGCCAAAAACAGTAACAACAAGTCTCACAATGGAGACGTTACTGGTGCCTGCTCGAGCAAATCGATGAGCAACAGGACGACGGTGCTACAGACAGTGTTACAGTGATATTAAAAAGTTGACTTTATTTATTTTCTATTACATAGCCCTTAAAATTCCTTTCCTCCTCAGGGAACGCCTTCTGACGCTGACACTGCCCCCACTGTCCTTGACCTCACTTTGTGTCATGCTGTACACTAGTCATTGGCCGGTGCTGCCAGCTTTGTTCCCTGGAGTCAGCAGTGGGGGCTGGGCACAGAGACCCTGAGACTTGAGGTCAAGTTTCTTGTCTTGGACACCTTGGGACATTTCTAGTGCTAACGCTCCAGCGCCAGCTCTTGCTTAACTGACCTGAACTTGATATCTTAGTTTTATGTTGCCTAAAGCAGGTCTACTAAGATGCTCTAAAAACTTAAATAAAGTATGAAGCACTCAATTTTCGGCCCAGAAAGAGTCCCACTGTTTTTGCTGGAACATTTAATGCAGCTCTAATCATGCTGCATTAGAGGCTGAAGAAGAGATTGTTGGGAAGCCTCACAGCCTTTTCTTTAGTTTTCTTCTATTTTTAATTTTTTTTCAGGAATGGATGGGATGGACTGCTCTTGCCCATAATACCTGGGTCCTCTTCCTTTTTTTTTTTTGGCTTTTGGGTCACACCCATTGATGCTCAGGGATTACTCCTGGTGGTGTTCTGGGGACTGTATGGGATGCCAGGAATTGAGCCGGGGTCAGCCATGTGCAAGGCAAATGCTCTCCTTTCTGTATTATCGCTCTGTCTACCCCTTCCCTTCATATTTACTATATTCTTGGCAGGTGGTGATCTCTTGATCTGAATACTTCTCTCGGTGATGAATGCTTGCCTTAATGAAACAGCCTAGTTCATTGTTATTCACTACTAATAATGGGTCATAATATTCATTCAGTGCTTCTTACGGGAAGGACTGCACTAAGGCAACCCGTAATACAAGAACGGTCATATGGATGGCAGCTAATGTCAGGAACATTTCACAGCCAAAGGGACCAAGGCTCAGAGGGAGCAAAGGATCCAGTCAGTGTACGGCAGAGGTGGAACCTGGTGAAGGCAGTCGGCTCTGGAGCCCAGGCTCAGGTCTTTCTCTTTAGTTCTGCCTCCTGGATGAGAGCAGTTTCTGAAGAGATTCAGTTAAACTGAAGGAGTTGTTAGATTCTCATAGAATCTGATCAGTTACTTAAATTTACCTGGTTGACAGATGTATAATCAAGCTAGCATGTCTCTAACTTAGATATTCGTATTTTTTAAATCTGCATATTGTAATTAAAAATTTCAATGTTAAGTTTTATTTATTTATTTATTTTTTTTAGGGATGCTTCCTTTGGAAATTGCACTTATAACCTCACCATCCTCGATTGTTTGCAGGGAATCAGAAAGGTAACGATGATTGTTTTTGATAAACGGACACAAATAGAAATGTGAAAAAGGAATAATATCAACATTCATATTTATTGGTGGAGTTGAGAGAAGGGGCCAGTAAGCAGAAGGCTCTCTAGTTTTCAGTTAGTGGTCAATCTCTAAGTTATAGACGTTGGGGAAATTGGGGTGGGATTTCTCTGAGGCTCTTCACAGAAGCAGAAAGAGTCTGATTGCTGTTGTGATTGTGACCCTTTCTGAGACCCTGAAAGCTTTATTATGATTAAGCGACATCGTCTTGCTGCAGCAGTGATGGGGAGTCATCTCCCTTGGTAGGCAGCAGAACATCATTGCCCACCTTCAAAACACTGAGCATCCCACAGCATTTTCTAGTTGGATATTATCACACACTCAGGAAGCAGAAAGTGGAGCAAATATTATTTCATTTTTACAGCGGAGGAATCAACCCCAAAGAGGTGAAGTTACTCTCAGGGCACAGATTGTTATTCACAGGGGTAATTCCAGTTCAAATGTCCTTTCAATCCAGGATCCTGAGAGCATATCTGGATGTTTTCCTACATCAGAAAGGGATTAGTTAGAGACAGACTGTCAGTTCCCAGCCCAGACTTCAGATGAAGAGATAATCCTGGATTATCTGGGTGGGATTTTAAATGCAATCTCCATGTACATTTAAAAAAGGAGGCAAAGAGATGGGGTGGGAGGGAGTTCAGGGTTTGGGGGTGGCATTCTGATACCGTGTTGGGGAAGTGGACACTGGTGGTTTAACACAAGCTACTGTCTGTGTTAGAACCATCCCTGCAAATGATTTGATGCACAAAGTCAGAGTCCTAGTTACTCATCTATGCTGGAGAAGTTGAGACTCAGAGCTTGAAGGAATGTATTTTAGAAACATAATCTAAGGGTCATGCAGTCTGTGTCATGAATTCTAATAAATTCTCATAAGTTCAAAGCGCACCTTTCAACTTGAATGTTTAGCCATGATTTATTACTTTGCAATGTATATTTTATAGATCCCATTGGCAGAGATAATTGTGACCTGTAAATAGTTTCACTAGTGATTCTAGAACCTGGTTCTTTTATCTGATGCAGTTTGAAAACAGAACATATGGGGCTGGAGCGATAGCACAGCGGGTTGGGCGTTTGCCTTGCACATGGCCAACCCGGGTTCGATTCCCAGCATCCCATATGGTCCCCCGAGCACTGCCGGGGTAATTCCTGAGTGCAGAGTGACCGCTGTGCATTGCCAGGTGTGACCCAAAAAGAAAAAAAAAAGAACATTTTATATATATATATATGTATATATATATATATATATATATATATATACATACACATATATATATGTATGTATGCGGGCTGGAGGGATAGCACAACAGGTAGGTAGTTTGCCTTGCATGCGGCTGACCCAGGTTTGATTCCTTTGTCCCTCTTGGAGAGCCTGGCAGGCTACTGAGAGTATCCCGCCTGCGTGGCAGAGCCTGGCAAGCTACCCGTGGCGTATTCGATATGCCAAAAACAGTAACAACAAGTCTCACAATGGAGATGTTACTGGTGCCCACTTGAGCAAATCGATAAACAATGTGATGACAGTGCTACAGTGCGTATATATATATATGTGTGTGTGTGTGTGTGTGTGTGTGCATATATATGTCTATATATAAAATTTTTTATTGAATCACCATGAGATACAGTTACAAAGCTTTCATATTTGAGTTTCAGTCATACAGTAATCAAGCACCCATCCCTACACCAGTGCACATTTCTCACCACCAGTGTCCCCAGTATACCCCCACCCCCCAATCCCACTCCTCCCCCTGCTCTCTGGCAGACAATTTCCCTCTTACCTTTTCTCTCCTTTTGGGCATTATGGTTTGCAATACAGATACTGAGGGGCATCACATTTGGTCCTTCATCTACTTTCAGCACACACCTCCCATCTTGATTGATCCCTCCAACCATCACTGACTTAGTGGTCCCTTTTCCATCCCAGCTGCCTTCTCCCCCAGCTTCCAATGTGGAGCAGTTTTCCTGGCCCTTGTCTCTACTGTGCCTGGATGTTAGTCTCACATTATGTTATTTTAACATGTGATATTTTGAGTTGAGAAAATTGGCATGATAAATATGCTGACCTATTTTGGTTTTGGCTTTGATAGTTCATTTAAAAATTAACTTATACACGGTCCGCCGAGCACTGCCAGGAGTGATCCCTGAGTATTTCCAGCCAAAAAACATAATAAGAACTTATGCACTATAATCTTATTTTGAAATCTTGTACTTTTTATTTAAAACTTGATATGTCAGCTCACCTCCTGAAGACGATCTCGCCCAAATACACTTTCAGTTAACACCTGTTAGAATTCTTCTGGAGATATCCAAATAATGACAGCACTTAAAAAAAAATTCTTGAGGAGCAAAAGTAATCTAGATTTATTTTATCTACAGTTTGGTATACATTCTTTCTTTTATAAACACATTTACAATTCCAAAGGAGTTCACCCTGAGGTATCCTGCTGGGGTTAAAACTGGTGGCTCGATATAGACATTGGTGCTGTTGCTCTCACCGGAGAGATGGGCTGGCCTCGCTCACGGATGACGTCTTCTGGGAACTCATTTTGTCACATGCTGGGGTTTATCTTTCCTAACTGTAGATGAGATTTTAGAGGATCTGATCGATTGCTTAGCATGCCTTTTTTTTTTTTTGGCTTTTTGGGTCACGCCCAGTGATGCACAGGGGTTACTCCTGACGAATGCACTCAGGAATTAACTCCTGGAGGTGCTTAGAGGACCATATGGGATGCTGGGAATCGAACCCGGGTCTGCCGCGTGCAAGGCAAATGCCCTACCTGCTGTGCTATTGCTCCAGCCCCAACATACACATTCTTGTGTCTTTAAACTTCTTGTTTTGGGTTCACCCCTATTAATAGTGGGTGTCCGTGTGGTGCCAGGGGTTGGACAGAGGCAGGCAAACACCCTACCCACTGCGCCATTGCTCCAGCCCCATTAGCGTGGCCTTAAGCAACTGGGACAAAGGGCTCCTGTGTCTGCTCTCACATGCGGTCCTTATTCGGCTTTTAAAAATAAGCGTCAGCCTCAGCATCGCCTCTAGCTCTGAGAAGCCAGGGGCCTGCTCCTGTAGCTGGCCAGCAGGGGCCCCAGCCTGAGTCTCTGGGCTGGGGAATAGGGAGGGAGGTGCAGTACTCGACACCAAACAGGCAGGACTTGGCTCCCGCCTGGTACAGGTTTTGCCTCTCCAACCAAAGCCCTTGGGCTTTTTCTTTTTCTTTTTTTTAATGGTTTTAATTTTTTTAATGGAATCATCATGAGATACACAGTTACAAAGTTGTTCATGGTTGGTTTTCAGTCATAGGATATTCTGACACCCTTCACTGGTTACATTCCCCACCACCAGGGTCCCCAGTTTCTCTGCTCCCACCCCTTTCTTCTCTCTCTGTCTCTCTATCTCTCTGTCTCTCTGTCTCTCTCTCTCCCTTGCCCCTGACCCCCTTTGGACAGTGTGGTTTGTAGTGCAGATACTGGAAGGCTGTCATGCGGATCCCTTCACCTGTGCCCAGCACTCAGTTCTTATACCCGGGGCTTTTTCATGCCAGCGAGGACAGTAGTCTTCTGAAAACAGTGTGTGGAGCATAGTCATGTTTTTGCTTTTTTGTGGAAGCATAATCTTTATGATTTTGTTGTGTTGATAATATCATACAAGTAGTGTGTGTGTGTGTGAACTGTTGCACACAGTTGTATATAAATGCACATCAAGTGAGAGAAATGAAGGAAAGTGATAGTTCAGAGCCTGTTTTATGTTTTCTCTTTTCATTGCAGATAGATAAACAGGTAACTTTGTTTTTTTTTTTTTTTTTTTACTAATTCTCATCTTCTATTGTCTTTTTTTTTTTTTTTATAAATTTTTAAAATTTTACTGAATCACCATGAAATAGTTACAAGCTTTCACGTTTGGGTTACAATCTCAGAATGATCAAACACCCATCCCTCCAGCAGTGCACATTCCCCACCACCAATATCCCGCCTTTCCCACCCTCCCCCTGCCTCTATGGCAGACAGTATTCCCCATATTCTCTCTATTTTTGGGCATTATGGCTTGCAACACAGACACTGAGAGGCCATCATGTTTGGTCCATTATCTACTTTCGGCATGCATCTCCTATCCCAACTGGTTCCTCCAGCCATCATTTTCTTAGTGATCCCTTCAAAGATGAGTTAGTTCAGGTACCTGTTCTCTGGCTTGGTCTATACGGTGTTGCCAGGACATGGCAATTATATAAATCACCTAAGAAGTCAAGTTGAAAATCTTAATCCTATCCTTAAAATACCTGGTTTGTTCTGGAGTGGTCCTCGAAATGTGTATTTTTACACATCAGTTATTTTTTAGTGCTTCTTCATTTGGAAAAACATTACCTTTAAGTGTTTTAAAGTTAGAAACTGGGACTTGGCTTAATAGTTCTGTTTTTAATGACTTGTTCATGTAACTTTTAAAAGCAACTGTGTGTGTGTGTGTGCACTATTGTAATCTGTACAGCTTTATGGGTTATAGAGTGAGACTGACCTTTGAAAACATTTTATCTGAACAAAAAGGATAGTTTTTTAAAACAAGTTCCAAGTCATTAGTTGCAAAGTATTGAAGTGTTTTTTTTTTTCCTTCTGGTATTTTTTAAAATGTCAGTTCCTATGTCTACATTTTAAGAATGTCAAGTACACTTTTAGTTCTGCCATAAAACAAATATTCTGAAAGTATTTTAGGAACAAGTAAGGCAGAAATAAATTTAAAATGCCCCCTTGGGAAAATATTCCATTAATTATAAAAGAAAAATAAATCTAAGAATCATTCAGTTTTTCTTCTTATCTGAGTAGTAAATCACTTTTATATATTTTATTACAACTAGGTATGAATTTCTTGCATAGCTCCCTATTGGTTTGGACTATGACTATTAGTATGTTCCATTTTATACACATAATTATATTTGTGTATATATAAGACTAGCATATATATAATTTAATTTAGAACTCAGGTGTATTTTGTAGTGTACATTATTCTGTTTTTCCAAGTCTTCAGTACCATTTGTTAGACATTTTTAAAGCAAATGTTAGAAGATGATTTTTTTTTCTTTGCTTTTTGGGTCACACCCAACGTTGCACAGGAGTTACTCCTGGTTCATGCACTCAGGAATCATTCCTGGCAGCGCTCAGGGGATCATATGGGATGCTGGGAATTGAACCCGGGTCAGTCTCGTGCAAGGCAAATGCCCTACCCGCTGTGCTATCGCTCCAGCCCCCAAGATGATTTTTTGATACATATCAAAAATCAAAGGTTTCAGACCTTCATATAAATCAGGGTTGTTTTATAAATAGGAATTCAGAAATAACTAGAATATTTTTTTCAATTTAGTGTTAAAAACTAATTCATATTTTGTTTTTAGGGATTGCAACATGGATTTTTTGACTTTGAGACATTTGATGCGGATGAATATGAACACTATGAGGTTTGTACATTTTACAGCTTTTCAAGATACAATTGCATATTGATTAAATTATCACCCACCCATCCTCCTTCCAGTCCCCAGGTTTATTACGAGTGGCCACTGAATAAAACTATCCTGGAATTGTTCTGTAGTTGTCACTTTTTATCTCTTACTTTTGATTGTTATCCTTGAGTCAGGAATCTCCAGAGCATCCTTGGCAGAATGCCATATCTATGCATGTTCTCTTATCAAGTCTTTGCTCCCAACGACTTTGAACCTTTAGTTTATAAGAAAAAACAATTTTTAAAAAAGTTTGTTTTAATTTTTCTTTTTTGGTGTTTAGGAGTTGTGGTGCTTAGGAATTACTCCTGGCTCTGTGCTCAGGGATCACTCCTGGCAGTCCTCTGGGACCACGTGCCATGCCAGGGCTAAAAATGGGGTTGACTGCGTGCAAGGCAAGTGCCTTCCTGGCCCCAAGAAAAGATAATTCTAAAGCATTATTATTATTATTATTATTATTATATTTGCTGTTGAGTCACACCTGGCGAAGCACAGGGGTTACTCCTGGCTCATGCACTCAGGATTACTCCTAGTGGTGCTCAGGGGAGCATATGGGATGCTGGGAATCGAACCCGGGTCAGTTGCGTGCAAGGCAAATGCCCTCCCTGCTGTGCTATCATTCCAGCCCCTTCTAAAGCATTATTTTGTTAGCAAAATTATGTTAGCTTGAGTTTAAAATTTAGGTATTAAAGCCAGACCGGATTTGTGCCTTTCTTATTTTCCATGCCTTCTACTTGGAAATACGAGTGCATTTACTGGGTCCTAAGGCGTGGCTAAATTGCTTCCCGTGCTTCCACTCGAAAGCCTCAGGAACTGTCTTAGCTGCTGAGTTACACAGTTTAGAGCCCAAGGCTGTCCGAGGGAGCTCGGGCTCTGAGGAGACCCCGAGAGAATCGGTACTTTCCGAGCAGGACTGGAAGAGTCCGGAAGCGAGTCTCTGCGCAGAGGAAAAGGCCTGGAGACTGGACTCTCTGGACGTGAGCTCATTTCTCAGTGCTCCCCAGGGGAGTTAGGACCTCTCTCACTGCCCTGCACACTGTGCTCTGGTTCAGACTGTGTCTCGGGGTACCCTGCCGCCGTGCTGAGCACAGTGGATCTGAAAGGAAGCTAGACCTTCACGGGACCCAGGTCTTCTGCTGGGGGCCTCCGTGGCCTCACGGCCTGATCATGCAACAGGGCCAAGTCCTCCATCCTGGGCATGTCTGCGTCGCCTTGCAGGGGCCGGAGTCGGCCTCACCCTCTTCTCTCTGTTCTCCCTCCCTCCTTTCTGCCTCTGATCTCCCGTCTTCTCTGCGGACTCTCCCAGCCCCTCTCTCCGACAGACGGGCCTGTTTCCTCCGTTGGTGATTTGCCCACTGGATTGAGTGATCTTCAGAGTGATCTTCCGCCCGGGCTTGTTCCCCGGTTGGCTGTCACTTGCTTTGTGTCCGGAGACCAGGCCGACCTCCTCTCGTGAGTGAGCCCAGCGCCCCCGGCCACCTCTTCTCCTGGTCCTTACTGGGTGCACGCTGTGCTCCGACTCCCCAGCTCTCTCAGACTTGTTTTGGGGTGACTCAGTGCTCTGCAGGACCAGATGCGCCCCTCTTAAATGTTTCCCCATCTTCCCTTTTGTGTGTGTTAAATCCCACATGGGCCTCCTCTAGCAAATGGCACTTCCCTTATTTCTATTTACATACAAGCTTTATTTTTTCTTATTAGGTTGTGGGTTCCTTGTAGATGGGACATGATGCAATAAAAAAGTGTTGGATTCTTGGATAGAAGGACTTAGTTCCATCAAACTGGCTTTCCCCTCAGACGAAATGAATTTAGAGGAATTTATAAAATTTTTCTAGAATTCATTATTAATAATTTAATTATAAAAGTAGTTTGATTGTGGCATTTTCAATAGTGGCAAAAGAAAGTTCCATGCCCTCACTTCATGGAGCCTAGAAACAAAAGAACACATAGTTCTTCAAAGAGGGAAGGTTGGCTCTGTCTCCTGGCTGTACACTGCAGTGTTGTGTAGTTATTTCAGAATGCATTCAAGCTATACTTTTTGTCTTTTCATGATTTCTATAACACATTGGGGAGAGGGAAAGACATAAACAGAAGAATGTTTATGACAGAACTGTGTCTTTTTCTAAGATAAACAAATTTCACCTCTATTTGATGTATGTATGGATTATGAGGTAAAAGCAATCTTCTACTGAAGTTGAGGTTCGGTGGAGTAGTCACAGGAGAATGAGGTAGCGGTCCCATCTCCTCCCCAGCACTGGGGCAGGCATTTTTTCATCTTTTTTAAAAAAGTGAATGATGATATTGAGAGTTAGTGGAAAAAGGCTATAGAAAAAGTTGAAACAAAGAGTGAAAGAGTGTAATTCCCTTCTTGCAAATCAGTCAGCCAGTCAAACTGAACTGTGGTAAAAAGGTGCTCACCAAGTCCCTGTGTCACCAACCACCCCCCAAATAATGGGAGGGAAGCAGGCAGTTTTGGGTAAGCACTTGAAAGGTGTCCTTTCTGAGAGTAGTTATCCATTCTATCCTAATGCCTCTCAAACAGCGAATCACAGATGCCCACGTGGTTGGCAGGTGTAGCATTTCATGTGTTACTAAGAGACAAATGCTGAAGAGCTCTCCTCCCACTGTCCTGGGCCTTCTCACGCCCTGCCTCTTCTCACTGTTTCCTCTTCTTTAGAGATCTGGACATTTGGTGAGCTTGCGAGTGAAATTTATGTTTTGCCAGCTCCTGTGAAGCTAGTATTGCAATGAAGACATTGTAGTTATCAAAGCAAAATTTTATCATTGACAATGTATTATGAAAATGTAAGTTGTAGATGATAAAGGAAGAAGATGATTAAGCTGTTCAGGAGGAAGCTTTTTAAAGGCATTTCTTATCTAAATGACATTTAACGTGTGACAATCTGACTCAGGAAAAAAACCCAAGTTAATGAGACTGCATCTCAGTAAGAAATTAAAGGTAGTCTCTGTTAAGAATGTCACTTACAAATGACATGGTCAGCAAACATGAGATATATGTGTTCTGTAAAGTCTAAAGATAAGCCTCTAAAGTTCATGTCGTCATGGCAATCTTCATCATCTTCCTGCCATTCATGGTGAGGGCTAGCCAATAGAATACAAGAAAACACACACACATACTCTGTGTGTGTATGTGTGTGTGTGTGTGTGTGTGTGTGTGTGTAATGATCTAGAAGCCATTCCTACAAGAGGTAAAAATAATGCAATTTTAATGTTTTATTTAATACAGTAGTCCCCAAATGCCATCTTTACATGTGATCAATATTAAAAAATTGGTAGTGAGAATGTTTATATTTTTAATACTGATCAAAATGTTCAAAACCCCATGTGGAATTTGCTCTGTAGCACAGTTTCGTTTTGACTGGCCTCCCTTCTCAAGCTCCCATCACCACGTCTTCTCGAGCTCAGTGCTGTAATGATAGACACGGCCGTGAGCTACCCCAGTCCCTGACTCTGACACGAAGTCAGGATAGGCAGAAGAGATCACAGTTTGCAATGATCTAGTTGTTCATTTGTCGACCCTGTCATATCTCCTAGGCTTGAGGGAAGGCTTCTGAAACCTGCATAGAGCCCATTATATTAATTATTGGCAAACAAGAGTTTCTTCCGAAATGTGATTCATAGTTCCTTCGCCAAGCTCATGTGGAACTGTGCACTTTCACCGTTAAAGAAAGCAATAATATAGTCCTGGAAGCCAGATTATGATGGCCCAGTGCAGTAATTATGTGGGAGGCCCTTTCTTTGTTTCTGTTTTAGGGTCACACTCAATGATGCTCAGGGCTAGTAACTCCCGGCTCTGCACCCTGGAATTACGCCTGGTGGTGCTCAGGGAACCACAGAGGATGTCAGAGATCGAACCTTCGAGGCAAACACCCTCTGCTTGGTACTGTATCTCCAGCCACTGTCTGTAGAGAAGCAGTTACTGTCTTACAGAGTAGCAGCAGCTTATGAATCCCCAGGAGTGGCAAGTAGAGTCTGCCTTTGGTTAACTCCTTTAGGGGGAACTAGCCTGACCAGATCAGAGCTTGTGTACAGATTGCTGCTACTCAGAAGCAGTTAACATTCATCAATGAGAATTTGAAGTTGTGTCTACACTTTGACATTTTACTTATCTCTAAGGCCTTTCCATTGCTTCTAAATAGGCCTCGATGATACCCCTATATTGGTCTTATGCAGATATTAGAGAAAAAGGGTCAACCCACACTTTGTTCCAAGTTGGTGGCCAGCAGGGAGAGAAATGCGAACAAGAGAACTACACTGGCTAGTCCTTGGAGATGCGTCGTTGCCGTGGCTGCTCTTACCTCCTATTGCAGGGAGCTGCTTTAAACACCTGCGGGGGATTTACCTGAGCTGAACGTTCATACAGTGCCTACCTAAAAAGCTGAGAAGTGACTTCAGCTTCTTCCTTTGAGCTCTTTTGTAACTGTCACATCTGCTCTGATGCGTCCCACTCCTTTCAGTTTCTGTTTTGAGATAAAAACATATATTTCGGGATGAGGCTATTGCCCAAGGTATCAAGCGGCTGCTGATTTGGTCTCCTGTTTCTGAGTCTGGCAGATGGGGGCCGCTTCCTTCTCCTTGGACCCTAGAGGCGAGTGGCCAGCATGGGGCAGCTGTGGAGGGCAGACACGCTGCTTACTGCTCCCATGGGAGCCACTGGCCGCTCAGACTTCCGTTAGTTTTTCTCATTATGCACACATGAAAATAATATTTGCTCAGCTCCCAGTGACCACCAGCCACAGCTGTCGGGACTGACCGGGGACTCTGGCCGTCGAGTCTTGACCGGGCAGCTCCATTCTGTGTTACCGCCTGGGGAACCGTACTATACAGAGAAAACACTGTATAGGTGAACATTGTCAAGACAGAAAGCTACATTACATGCTTTTATTGGGGGGGTTATTTGGGGTTTTGGGGCTACGTCTGACTGTGTTTAGGGGTATTCCTGGCTCTGAGCTCAGAGATCCCTCTTGGTAGGGCTTGGGGGGGCCATATGGAATCTCAGGGGTCGAACCTGGGTCCACCGTATGCAAAGCAAGAGTCTTTCTTGCTGTATTATTGCTCCATAACCTCATTTTGATAACTTTCAGTTACTGAGCAATTTTTAAATTATCTCTTATGTGCTCAGTATGTGTCTGCCTTTATTTTATTTTTTCATGTGTGTGGTGGGGATAGAGCCTTTTTCTTGTTCCTGATAACATAGAACCCATATTCTTTTTTTTTTTTCTTTTTGGGTTACACCCGGCGATGCATAGGGGTTACTCTTGACCCTGCACTCAGGGATTACTCCTGCCAGTGCTCAGGGGACCATATGGGATGCTGGGAATCGAACCTGGCTGGGCTGAGTGCAAGGCAAACACCCTAACCCGCTGTGCTACCGTTCCAGCCCTGAACCCATATTCTTGGCCCCATTCTGCAGTGTTGTTTTGGTTTACCCTTGCTGCAAATTTGTCTTAGGATCAAAACTTTCCATATCAGCCTGACAGCTGTCTTCATCTAAAGCATGTTTCGTTGGGAGGTAAGAAGAGTGTATCATTATTCTAGAAGGTGATTGCATGTTCTTTTAGCCATAAGACACTTGCTAACATGTTCTAGGAGCTGTTTTTGAGAAACCATCAATCAATTCTGGATGCCTGGGATTAAATCTTTCTTTCATCTCGAGGGCTCTTATATCAAGTATTCTTGTTCCTCTCTGACTGTATGCTTGAGAAATTAAGTCTGATTATATCTCTCTCATGCTTTTAGTTGACTCTTGATGGGTTTCAAACTGACCAAGCTCATGGAGGACATGCCAGCTCCTCCATACAGCACAAAAGGCCCCTTTTGGCCTGGGTACTCCCCCTTCTTACTCTTGTCCTCTTCTTATTCCTCATATCCAAACCTGCCCCTTCCCAGGTGCCTGAATTTCTGCATGAAAGGTCCCTGGATGCACTGTCGTTCTCTCCTCCTGCCTGTGATCCCATCCGGCCTGCCGACGTGTGTGTGGCTGTGGCTGTGATACTCTTGAGAACCTTCTCGTGCAGTTGTGCTTATGCGCTTCCCTACACTCTGGGACCTTGAGCCCAGAAAGTATTTCTTACTCATTTTTGCATGAATGAGTAATTGATACTCATAATGAATAGTCATTAGAATTTTTTGAATAAGTGAATGAATACTAAGAACAGTAGCATGCCACATTTCAAGATCTGTTAATATAATATGTAATATTTTTCATGAAATAGAGTTACCAAGTCCTGTAATTCAAGAACCTATTCTGATTTTGTAGTAAATCTGGGGAAAGAAATTTTACTTACTACGATTGACAGTTTATTTTTCCTTATCACCTATATGCCATATCACCAGTTATATGCTTATCACAAATAATATGTTATAAGAAATGTGTGCTCATTTTTTCTTAAAAACAAAACTAAGCAGTATTTGCAACACAAATTCCTGATCTTATAATCTTGGATCAAGGCTTTCATGCAATATTAATTTAGTTTAACACATTGATGCTGGCACATACCACTGGTGGCTGACGCTTGAATGTGGTTTAGCACAAATTGCACTGCCAGCATCAACTTGTTATTATATGAATGAAGAGTGTCTCCGGGTTGACTGTGTCATCCTAATAAGTGCAGTGTTAAAGTGTCCAGGTGCTATAGTCTCCCGAGGTTGCACTTTCCTATGCACTTTCCAAATGAGTAATGTTTGTTAGGTCTTCCCTCAGCACAGGTAAACAGGAATAATTGTGAACTACCTAAGGCGTGGTGTGCAGACTTCTGCTATGAATTAGAATTTATGCAGTACAGAGGTGGGAGAGATGGTGGGTAAGGCTCTTGTTTTGGATAAGGCTAACCTTGCATTGCTCCCCAGAAGCCCATGTGGTCCCTTGAGACTGCCAGGACTGGTCCCTGAGCACAGAGTCCCGAGTTAAGTCCTGAGCAATGGCCAGGTGTGGCCCCCAAATTAAAAAATAATAATACATTGAACTTATGCAACACACTGGATATAATTTGATGTTGCTTAGTCTGCCATTTTGTTCATGGATCCTATTTCTGGAAAAATGTAAATTTCTACCTTGGGCCAGGGTTAAGTAACCATCAGAATGATGGCTGATCAGCCTCTCTACACCACCTCCCGGAGCCTGAATGCTTGTCTCCCACAGAGGGCTGACCATTCAAAGACTCTGCGAAATATTTCCTTGAAGCATGCCCAGATGTTTATACCACTCAGCTACATGTTTAAGAAAGCAAAATTCCTTATGTATACTGCTGGTGCTAAGGTAAAGGGATGCAATTTCCACATCTGCTAACACACCACTGAGAGCTGTTGCAAAGATCATATGGATTAGATCAATGGGCGTTGTGAGGTCTACACTGACCTAAGACATTTCCCAGGATTTTTATATCCTCTTTGATTATTATTTGCTCTATTTCCCCCTTCCAATCCTCTTCAGAGAACAGCTTTGATTCTGCTTTTCACTCACTCGACCCATTGATCATGGTCTGGCCCCAATCTTTGTAGTTGTAGAAACTGTTCTTGCAGATACAACCATCCTAGTCGTTTCCACGTGTGACTTACCGCATGGCCACTCTCTATGTCTGGAATCTCCTTCCCTGATATTTAAGGTTCTCTTGCATTTTTCTCTTCCACTCTTCCGCTCATGGTTTTCCTTTGACGTCTTATCCCTTTGCTCACCCAGAGGTCCTGGTTAGTCATACTGTCTCTCAGCAGTGACACCTCTTTACAAGGTTTAGTTACTATAAATGCACCAATATGACCTCAAATCTTTGTGTTCTGAACGCTGGAATGTCACCTGTGAACATTCCCTGGAATCTCTGTACGTTCCCTGGATGCCCTGTACGTTGCATCCGCAGAAGCACCTGATGTCCCCTGAAGCACTGCCAGCAGGGAGTGGCAGCCTGAGTCATCCTCCCTCTGTGACACTCACTCCCTCTCCCCCACCTCTTTCAGATGTCAATTAATTATCTTGAGCTTGATTATTATTTAAAGCCAAATGACATGGGAATTTAATTTAAACCCAGTGAATATTTACTTTGTGTTATACTCATAAAGTCCCAGTCATCACAGCATATTTGCTTTTGTGTAGTACAGCCATACTGTCAACACTGTCTTGTTGATTTAGAAGTTAGAGAAGTTGGGGGTGGAGTGATAGTGCAGTGAGTAAGACTCTTGCCTTGCGCACAGCTTACCCGGGTTCATTCTCTGGCATCCCATATGGTCCCCTGAGCCCACCAGGATTGATCCCTGAATGCAGAACTAGGAGAAAATCCCGAGCACCACCGGTGTGACTCCCCCTTGCCTTCACCACCCCCCCCCCACTCCCCAGAACTCCCCCCTCCCAAAAGTTAGAGGAATCTAAAGAGGGCCCCACCTCTTTCTTCCCTGCCCCGCCCCCACCCTTCAGAGGGACCCTGGATGTGGGGCAGTCAAGGTGGCCTGCCCACGGATGCTGTCCCAGGATAGGGCTCCCAGCTGCAAGCTGGCCTGGGCACAGGGGCCTCCGAGCCCCCTGTCTTTCTGGGGACCCCAACAGCAGAACTGCCGCATTGCCTCAGTGCTTGTGGGTGGCATCAAGCACCGGCACCAGGGTTTGAACTCAGATTTCACTCGCTGGGTGGGGAGGGGTAGTTGGTCCCACCCGGCAGTGCTCAGGGCTTACCTCTGTGCTCAGGGGTCACTCCTGGTGGTGCTCAGGGAGCCATCTTGGGTCCTGGGGATTCAACTCGGGTGGCCAGGTGTAAGGCAAGTGCGCACCCACTGCTCTCTGATGCTGAGTTTTACAGGTTTGTTTTACTGCTGAACTCTTCTGTCCTTCTATTAGAGTACGTACCAAGTCGCTGTCTTGAATGAGGGCATTTTTGTTTTTCTCTTAGGACAGAACCAACCGTTGTTCTATTTAAACCATAAACACTTATTTCTAACACTTCTGGAGCTGGGATTTTAAGACCAAGGTGTTGGCAGATTTGGTGCTGGGAGGGCGGGTGCACTTACTGTTCATAGATGATCATTATTCTGCAAAAGCGGGGTGAGGGGTCAGGAGGGGGTGGGATGCTTTTCATAATGCAGTAAACCCACTTGTGCATGTTCCACTTTGAGGACCTGATCACCTCCCCAAGGCCCCATTTCTAAGTGCCAGCAGCGTGTGTTTTGGGGGGCTGGGGGGGCAACATTCAGGCTGTGGCAGGGGGTAAGATGGAGATGAGGGGAGTGCTCGGGATGCTGTAAGGACTGGATGGTGGGGCGTGGTGGTGCTTACCGCTCACTCTGGTGAGGACGTGCTTGCTTCCAGACCCTACAAAAGCTCAGAGGAAGGCGTTTTATTTTATGTGGAACAGCAAGTTTGAATAAATGCTCCAGCAAATCTTTGAATAAGTGGTGAATTATAGTTAAGAACTGTTTATACGTGTTGCCTTAGAAAACTGTTTCTGGGGCCAGGGAAATAGTATAGAAGGTCAGGTGCTTGCCTTGCATGCAGGCTGAGTGAGTCCCTTGTGCCACATATGGTCACCCGAGGACCACCACCCTTCAAAGAAGACGATAGTTCTGAGTTAAGAGGGTCAATCCCGTAATTTTCAGCTTCCAGTCAGTCTTTTCTCTTTTCTTGGCTTATTGCAATGATAGTAGGGCTAAATGCTTTTAATTCTTAAAAACTGAAAAATATACAGTAGACGTAAGTACCACTGCTGCAGATGTATCCAACTAAGTTGTAAAAAGTTAAAGGGCCAGAGAGAGAGTGCAACAGGTAGGGCGCTTGCTTTGCAGATAGCCAACGTGGATTTAACCTCTGACATCCCATATCATCCTCTGAGCACCACCAGGAGTGATCCCTGAGTGCCAGGGCTGTAGTGAGCCCTGATCATGGGCTGCATGTGGCTCTCTGCCTGCCACACCCCCAATTAATTTTTTTCTCTTTTTAAAACATTTTTAAATTATTTTTTATTTTTTTATAATTTATTTATTTTTTAATTAGTGAATCACCGTGCGGGTACAGTTACAGATTTATACACTTTTGTGCTCATGTTTCCCTCATACGAAGTTTGAGAACCCATCCCTTCACCAGTGCCCATTCTCCACCACAAATAAACCCAGCATCCCTCCCACCCTCCCCAATCCCATCTCCCCCCACCCCACCCTGTCACAGTGGCAGGGTATTCCCTTTTGTTCTCTCTAATTAGGTGTTGTGGTTTGCAATAAAGGTGTTGAGTGGCCACTGTGCTCAGTCTCTAGTCTACATTCGGCAGGTGTCACCCCTCCCCCGCATTTTACTTGGTGTTCCCTTCTCTATCTGAGTTGCCCTCTCCCCAGAATGTGAGGCCAGCCTCCAAGCCATCGAGTCAACCTCCTGGTACTTATTTCTACTATTCTTGGGTATTAGTCTCCTACTCTGTTATTCTATATTCCACAGATGAGTGCAATCTTTCTATGTCTGTCTCTCTTTCTGACTCATTTCACTTAGCATGATACTTTCCAGGCTGATCCACTTCTATGCAAAGTTCATGACCTCATTTTTTCTAACAGCTGCATAGTATTCCATTGTATAGATGTACCAAAGTTTCTTCAACCAGTCATCTGTTCTAGGGCACTCGGGTTTTTTCCAGATTCTGGCTATTATAAACAGTGCTGCAATGAACATATAAGTGCAGATGTCATTTCGGCTATACTTTTTTGCTTCTCTGGGATATATTCCCAGCAGTGGTATTGCTGGGTCAAATGGGAGCTCAATTTATAATTTTTTGAGAATCGTCCATATTGTTTTCCAAAAGGGCTGAACCAGTCGGCATTCCCACCAGCAGTGTAGAAGGGTCCCTTTCTCCCCACATCCTCTCCAGCAGTGGTTGCTTTTGTTCTTTTGGATCACACCCCCAATTTAAAGTCAAATGATACTTTAAATGTACCATGGGCATGAACTGTTCCAGAGATGTCTGCTGAATCTTCTATAGACAGAAGGATTATTGAGCAAAGGTAATTAATCAGCTTCTGGAATTCAGATTTTATTTTTTTAAAATTAAATCACAGTGAGATACAGTTACAAACTTGTTCATGATTGGGTTTCATTCACATTCCTTCTAACACCTGACCCTTCACAGTGTACATTTCCACCACCAATGTCTTTTTGGGCTTTTCTTATGTGTTTTTTTTCTAGAGAGTACTTGGTGGGCAGTCAGCTTTAGATAGAAGGGGGAGGGGCTAAATCTTCGTCTTCCTTGTTTCATAAAAGCACTCTAAGTTCCTGTCTTGATGTAGATTTATTTGAAATGTCTGTGTTTGTTTAGTTAGAAAAGCAATTTGTCTCATCTTTAATATTCTATTTTTAAATAAATACTGATCTCTGTGTATCTAACTCACTAGGAAAGAAGGCACAGATAGTAATTCTGGAAGCTTATCAAAGTAAAATTTTGTTATACTGCATCAGTCTACATCTGTAACTTTATTTTTTTTCCTCCAGATTTTATAGTCCATGACCCAAATCTCTCTTCTCTTCCCTCGGTCTTATCCAAGTTCCTTAATATAGCCCGATGTTATCTAATGTTTATCTGGTCAGGTAGGCAGATTTGCAAGCACCTTCTCTGGACTCTCTTAGTTTCTTATGTCAGTGAGTGTGACTGTATGTTAGTGAATTCATTGCCGTCCTCTGTATGATGAAGTATGATTGGCTACTGTGTGAGCAGATGATCCAAACAGACCGCATGCTGTGCTTCTCTGGACACACTCAGTGGCCGAGGGTACAGAAACAGTGAACATGGAAACCTGTTTCCTTTGACTGTTCGTAACCAGGGTTCGCCTTGGTGATTAGAAAATACCTTTATTTTGGAATTTCAAACTATTGTTCTTAATTTACAATGACTTGTGTGGGCTATTGTAATAATATGACTCTGTTATTTAAATTGGAAAATAGTTACTCTAAAGAGCAGTATATCAGAGTAATTTTCCCTATTAGTAAGTATGTTTGAGATTGACTTTGGCATGTAAATCTCAAGCCATTTATCGTATCTCTTTAATTTAGGTCCTTATAGAGTTATTTTGTTGATTGTAACCATATCAATCCAATTCAGACCATTTATAGGATGTCGGTAAAGTTTGATTTATTATAATTTTTTAAACTGAAAAAAAACCATAGTTTTATTTGATTTATTTTACGGTTGGGTGGCTTTGGGGGTGCCATCCAGAAGGACTGGAGGGCTGCTCCCAGCTCTGTGCTCTGGGCTTGCTCCGTGGTGCTCGGGGATGGGACTGTGCAGGGCCGGCGGGGTCGTGTGCTGTCTTTCTGGCTGAGAAACCCGTTTGAAACATGCACATGCAGCTGCGGTTTGGTGGCGGGTCGTTTAAATGATCAGCGACACTGGCCTTCCCTAATGGCAGGGCTGGGGCTCCACAGACACGTGCCAGCGCCCTCCACCTGGTGCACAGCACCTTTGTCTTTTGGGTTTGGGCCTGCTCCCCCCTCGGTGCTCGGGGATCCCTGACAGTGCTCGGGGGACCGGATGCAGCGGCAGGGCTGAGCTGGGACGGGCTGCGGGCACGGCAGGTCCTGGCGCAGAGCCTGCCGTGAGGGACGCGGCCGTGTGTGCTCAGGGAACAATCTGTGGTGCAGAGAGGCCCCGGAGGGGGGCTGGAGCCTCGGCGCGGGGCTGGAGTGGGCCAGACCCGGCTTTTGACAAGAGGGGATTGTATGTGTCCGTGAGCCCCATGTGACAGGGCCCCGGGAGGGAAGGGAGAGGGCAGAGGAGGGCCCCAGGAGGACATGCAGCCCCTCCCTGGTCTGTCGGTCGGTGGGCCTGAGGCCGGTGCTGGGTCATGGTCTGTGCCCTGCTTTGCTGTCACTGGTTTCCTGATATTTGCTAATTTCCTTCCCCCCTCAGTATCCCGGAGTGATTTGACGTGCAGTGGCGGGTAGGAGAGTCGGACTCGAGGCTCTTCCGAGTTGGGTGCTGCCGCCGCATAGACTCCCCCCATTTTAGTGGCTGGGGGGACCCCGAGGTCCCTCGAGCTGCAGAGCCGCCTGCATCACCAGCCTGGCACTGACCTGTGAGCTTCGCCGAGCATCAGAGGGAGTGGCCCTGGGGTCCCTGAGCACTGTTTGGGAGCATCTAGCCCCAGGCAGCCAGCTTTGCTGCAGGATGAGTGGCCCCGGCTCTGTCAGCTGCGCCACCTGAGCGCTGCTTGCAGGACTCTCTGTCTTGGTGGCCCCTGAGGGTGTGGGAGCCTCAGCCCCACACTCGGCCACCTGCCCTGCCCGGCCAGGCCAGCGTTGGTGTCGGCCCGGAGAGAGGAAGTGCAGGTGGGGATGGCCCCACTGTTGACGGCATGCTGACCATCTGCTTATGTCAGCGGCTTCCTGGCCCCCTGGGGGATTGGCAGTGCTTGCTTGCGTGTCTGTCAGTGTAGGGTGGCTGGGAGACAAAACCGTCTTAAGAAAATACCTACGCTTTTCAGTTTTCCAATTTTATTTTATTTTATATTTTGTTGTTCGTTTGGTTTGGGGCCACAGTGGCTGTGCTCCGGGATTACTTCTGGTTTGACACTCAGAACTTATTCCTGGTGGACCATATGGGAGGCTGGGATTGAACCCGGGAAGGCTGTGTGCATGGCAGAAGCCCTACCCATTGTATGATATCTCCAGCCCCAAGTTTTCTAAACTTCAGAGTGTAGATAAAAATGTTTGGGTAGCAAAGTGAATTTCTAGGTATAATTTTTGAGAATTGGATGTTTTATTTTAAGCTGTGTAATCTGGCTTCATAAATGTCCACTTAGTCCAGTCCTAATAGAGTGAAGAGCGGTTTTGTTTCTGAGAGATCTTTTGGCATTCTATGAAACTTATAAACACAGTGTCTTCTCTTTTCTTACAACTGTTCTTCCAGCGCGTGGAGAATGGCGACTTCAACTGGATCGTGCCAGGAAAATTTTTAGCATTCAGTGGACCCCATCCGAAAAGCAAGATTGAAAATGGTAGGTTCCTTCTTACCACCCAAACTATCTTAGTTTCTCTTCTTCATGGTTTTCTAATATCCTCAGATGATCTCTCTTTGGGTAATTATCCAAAGAACATTTGTCTGTAATTAAAAAACTGACCAGAATAATTAGTGTATTGAATATGTATTGTTTAGTAGGTGGAGTAAACCAGGATTTCAAAATTAACAACTTTTTAGGTTGCCATAAGTAGAAAGTACTTATGAAGGAACCCCGTTTTCAGAGAGGAATTTTTGAGAAACCAAGTGGCCTAACATGAAACAAATTGCCGAATTTTAATCAGTCATTCTCCGATCTGAGGGCAGCAGAGCACCTCCCCAGGGAGGCGTCCTTTGGGGAGCACCGCCTGATTCCTGGTGGCGACCATCTCCCAGTGGGCCTTGCGCATGTGCGCAGTTGCTAGAGCGTCTCGGCGTAGCCTTATCTGATGTGCGCGCGCCTCATTCGAGTAGGACTGACTGACACTACAGATACGGGCAGGACACGCCTCGGCCCCATGGAGGCCCCGAACCTCCTCTGTACTGGCATGTTCAGTTCCCTCACAGCCACTAGGGAAAGTGGGCTAGTATTACCCCTTATTTGCAGATTACGTATAGCCATGGGCACACCTAGTCAAGAACCAAAAACCAAAATGAAAGAGAATAAGCCTTTGGAATGAAACAATTTAGCTTTGTGGGTTTTCCCATGAGTATTTGTTTTCTATTTGTGTCTTTTCTTTTTTCAAAAAGATTTATTAATTGAATCACTGTGAGATAGACCCTTACAAAATTGTTCGTTATTAGGTTCAGGCAGACAGTGTTCCAGCCCTCACCCCCAGCAGTGTACATTTCCCACCACCAGTGTCCCCGTTTCCCCGGTTCCACCCCCCACCTTTCCCAACTCTGTGGCAGGCACCCCTCTCTCTCTCTCTCTCTCCCCCCGTCACCTCCCCCCTCGTCCTACTTGTTTATTTTCACCTGCTAATATTCTAATATTCTCTTGAAAATAAGTCAGGATATCCACTAGCAGTTTAAATAAGACTAATTTGTGGGAACAGTACATCAAATTGAAAAAAAAAAATCTACACATACATGACCATAATAGATTCTTGGTGGTTTTAGAGCCAGAATGCGAGTCCTCCAGGCAGCAGAATTTGAAGTCTCTCAGGTTTTCATCATAATCATTTTTCCTGAAATCTAGTTTCATTTTATCCTGTCATTCATGCATTGGATTTCCACAAGCACTTACTGTATTTGTTGTGTTTCCTACCTGTGACGTGTCTGTCAGGGACCTTGAGTCTTGGTTTCCCAAACCTAGAGAGTAAGGCGACACACAGAAGCCATCCGCACTGAAACCATCATTGGATTTTTCCCACTCAGATTTTTTTTTTTTTTCTTTTTGGGTCACACCCAGCGATGCTCAGGGGTTACTCCTGGCTCTGCACTCAGGAATTACTCCTGGCGGTGCTTGGGGGACCATATGGGATGCCGGGGATCGAACCCGGGTCGGCTGCATGCAAGGCAAACGCCCTACCCGCTGTGCTATCGCTCTGGCCCCTTTCCCACTCAGATTTGCTGATGAGTTTTTTACGCACCAACACATAGAATTAACTCTGTTGGGTTGTTGGACTGATGTATTGAGTGTCTGAAGAAACCGCTTTCGGGCAGTTGGTCTTTCAAGACAGGGTTAGTTAAATATTCATTCCGTGCAAAGTGAACTGACTCAGGACCCCCGAACATTGTCCTAGGTGCTTCTGTTACAGGGTGCTCATTTGCTGTGGAGTTGAAAGAATTTCATCACTGAGAGAAATTTTATTTCCTCTCTTTCATTGCCAGGGATCATTCAAAAATGAATGAATGACGTACCCCACGTACAAGACATAGGCCGTGCTGCTGGGGTACATCCTCGACTCTGAATTTCCTTAAAGGGAAAATGAAAAGTACAACTAAAAAAGTCATTTCAGAATTTTGTTGGAGGCAATACATAATTTTATTGAAAAAGAAAACATAGATAGCTACTAAAAGGCATGAAAATGACCAACAGTTCTTTGTAACATTACCAGCTGTTGGGCCAAGTGTGCCCAGGAGCTGTTCTGGCTCTGTGCTCAGTGATAGTTCCCAGCAGTGCTCAGGGACCATGTGGTGCCGAGGGTGGAAGCTGAGCTTCTGCATGTAGAGCACGGGCTCGAGGCCATTGCGCTATCTCCTGGCCCTTCCAAAGTTTATCAGGTTTATTATTTGGTGGTGAAATGATTGGAGATTAAAATTTTCTACCATTTGCTTCTTATGTAGTTTCTACTTGTGCACTTTTTTTGGTTTAATATATACATACATATTCATAAATCTTTATAAGCATAGGATCATAGCACTGTAGCACTGTCGTCCCATTGTTCATCGATTTGCTCGGGCGGGCACCAGTAACGTCTCCATTGTGAGACTTATTGCTACTGTTTTTGGCATATCGAACACGCCACAGGGAGCTTGCCAGGCTCTGCTGTGCGGGTGGGATACTCTCGGTAGCTTGCTGGGCTCTCGGAGAGGGACAGAGGAATCGAACCTGGGTCAGCCGCGTGCAAAGCAAACGCCCTACCCGCTGTGCTATCTCTCCAGTCCATAGGATAGATGATTATTGTCGGTTATTGTTGGAGAGCAGTAGTTTTCAATGACTGTGTCACAGATTTCTTTCCATGAGTATATTGTTCAGTGATCTTGCCGTAATTTCATTCATTCATTTAACTTTTTTCCCTTTTGTGGGGGCAGCCACACCCAGTGGTCTCAGGGCTTACTCTGGGCTCTGTGCTCAGCAGTCACCCCTGGTGGTGCTGCGGGAACCATATGGAGTTTTGCGCACGAGCCTAAGGCATTTGCGTGCAAGGCAAATGCCCCGCCACTTCTGGCCCCGTCATTCATTCATTTTTGAATGAGCCCTGAGTAACAGTTTTTACTTCTTAAAAGCTGGCACTGGCATACTTATCTCATACATCTAGTTTTTTCTCTAAATTTTTAGAAGAATTGCCAGATAAAAGAATATGAGTATTTTGTGGGATAATTCGTTTATCTCTGAGGGTCTTACCTGGTGATGCTTGAGGGCCTGCTCCTATTTCAGTGCCAGGGGATTGCTCCTGGTCATGCTCAGGGCACCATTTGGTGCTGGGGGTCCAATTGAGGGGCCCCGAATTCTAGCCCTGGGAACTATTTTCTCTAACCCCAGTGTGATAATTCTTAATTGATTAAACCCTTAAAAAGTTCTTATAGACCCAAACTGCAGAGTAGAGAAATAAATATAGCCACCATTTTCTTACACGCCAGGGATGGTATTAGACCTTTGGTACACACACCATGTACTTTCAGCTTCCTTGGGAGAAACAGGGAAGCACCATGTACTTTGTGGTCCTCAGAGCTTCCCTTTGGCAGAGAGATGGGGGATGAGAGGGGTTAGTTAACTAGCTGCCATTCACACAGCCAGAAAATGGCACCACATGGATTCAAACACGGGTTCTTTGATTCAAAATTCCGTGCTCTTTAAAAAAGCTTATATGGGGGCTGGAGTAATAGCACAGTGGGTAGGGCGTTTGCCTTGCACACGGCCGACCCGGGTTTGATTCCCAGCATCCCATCTGGTCCCCTGAGCACTGCCAGGGGTAATTCCTGAGTACAGAACCAGGAGTGACCTCTGTGCATCGTCAGGTGTGACCCAAAAAGCAAAAAGCAAAAAAAAAAAAAGCTTATATGCAGGACATGTGTTCATTATAGAAAATTTAAGCAAGGTATAGAAAACTACCTGTATTAATAGAATCTAGAACCAGCATTGTTAAACTGTTGCTTCCTGTATGGCTTTTTTCTCTTTATTTTTGGCACTCTGAGAGGAAAAAAATATCTGAAAGTGCTGCTTGCTTATTATAATTTAAAAAAATCATTTATAACAATTTCTTTTAAGGCTGTCATTGATATTACAGTGACTTTTTATGGGAGCTGTCATTTCAGTAGATGTGCTATTAATCAGAAGCTTTATGGGTGTTATAAAGGGTTTATTTTTGTAAACCCTATTTGAACTTAAATATATTTTTTGTGGTGGAATTGATAAGCTTAATATTCTTATAGTGAAATATGTCCTTTAAAAAATCGAACCAACCCTGTTTCTCCCAAGGAAGCTGAAAGTCATTATAGGGATTTCTTAGCAGGAAAACAAATTTTCTTTTAAAGGAACTAACAATCAAATAGCTCTTGCTAGGGAGTAGGTAAAGGACACCCTAAAATCTTGGCATCTAGGCAGAATGCACTGTAGGAGTTTTAAGTATGTGTTTGTGTCAACAGACAGCGAGTAGGATTTCTTTCAGCTGTCACTTTTTACCTGGCTCTGAGGCTGCAGAGAAAGGCGTCTACTGTCTGCTGGTTAAACAGTTCTGAATCGATGAGTGCATAGTACAGCAGTGTAATGAAATCTCTATGTACATATTTATATAATTAAAAATTTTTTTTATTGAATCATCGTGAACTACAGTTACAAAGCTTTCATGTTTGAATTTCAGTCATAAAATGATTGAACACCCATCCCTCCACCTGTGCACATTCTCCACCACCAGTGTCCCCAGTATCGCTTCCCCCGCCCGTCTCACCCCTCCCCCAGCCTCCATGGCAGACAGTTGCCCTCTCTCTCTCTCTCCCTCCCTCCCTCTCTCTCTCTCTCTCTCTCCTTATGGGCATTGTGGTTTGCAGTACAGGTTACAGGTAACGAGAGGCCTTCCTGTTTGGTCCCTTATCTACTTAGGCATCTCCCATCCTGAGCTGCCCCTCCAACCATCGTTGACTTAGTGATTCACTTCTCTATCCCAGATGCTGTACATACAAATTAAAAATTATAGGTTAGGTAACGGACATCATAGCACTAGTGTTTGTAGTATTGATGTACCAATTCATTGCACCTTGGCCGAGGGCCCCAGACCCTGTACCCCTGGGCCGGCTGTCACACCGGGTCCCTCTCTTCATTCCGCCCGGTTGATAACCTGAGCTTTGCAATCCGAGGCCAAGGTGAAATATGAATTTTGGATTTCAGCTGTAGAAACAAAACCCAGCGAAACAACTCTGAAGTGGCAATACTGTTCTCACCTTGATAAAAAAAAAAAAAGCAACAAGCCAAGAAAAAAAAAAGGACCCCCCAGAGGGTGGAGCTTGCTCAGGTGGGAGGGGGCTCGCACGGCATCTCGGGCATCAGTGGGACCTCGGGACCCCTGAGCACTGCAGGCATCTCAGGAAGGAGCCCTGCGAAGGAGCACTGCAGCCCTCCGTTGCTTCCGAGCATCTGTTGTTCCCTGCTTTGTCTCTTTATGTCTCTCTCAAAGACGGGAAAAGCGAAGTTTGGAGACTGCGCGCGCGGGTCGCTCGCCCGCAGCTGGGGACGCGGCCGGCGCGGCGCTGGCCTCGGGCGCCCCCTGGCGGCGGCGGGGAGCCCGGCGCGGCGCTGTCAGCTTGGGCGCTGCAGGGCGGGCTCGGGGCGCGGGACCCCAGAGTGCAGCAGTAGCTGCTCAAACCTGCCACCGCCCCCCGCCAGTTTCCAGAGCCGTGGATCGCACCCCCTTCAGAGCTCACAGGGTCCTAACTTCCTTGAGGAGCGTTGGAGAGTGTGTCAGCGTCCCGCGCGCCCCAGGGAGTGACCCCCTGATACTGACATACCTGGATCCTTTCCCCGGGACCTGAAAACTAGCACCGCGCTAGCCCTAAAGCAGTGCACGCAAGGACAGAACCCAGAATCTGACTGTGTGGTGACCTGGCGGGGACATCTCTTGGCAGTGAACCCACATAGGGCACATGCAGGCATACCCCATCCTGCTCCTGCCTGCAGTGAAATTTGGGGTGCTTTCTCTTTGTTCTCAGGGAAAGTAGATTTTTGGGCTGTTGCTTAGTCAAAGAATTGTTTTCTTTTGAAGCGAGGGCAGGAGGCCGATCATTTGGGGCACTTGTAGTTCAGTGCCTGGCCAGTGCTAAGTGCTCCGTAAGTGCCGAGTGTCCCGGTATCATCACTGTTACTATTTCAGTGTCCCGTTGCCATGCTCGGGCAGTTCTGTCTCGGGTTCTTCCTGTTTTGGAGAGCTTGGAACAAATAGAGGCTCATTACATGCCCTGGGATTCCTCTCTAAGATGTGCGTCCGAGAAACCCATGTGTGCTTTAGCTAGGATCTCTGTAGTGCCCTTCATTGCAGATGGAAGTTCTTAGGTGAGGAAAGTGGGATGGGGTGGGGGGTCTTCAGCCTTCATGGGGGAGGGGAGAGACAGACACAAACTGGTATTAGCACACTGGAGGGCATGTCACCAGGCAGGTGCCAGTCGTGCCCAGAAGCAAACAGCAGCTGGGTTCCTGGCGTTCTTGAGTTCTCTCCTTCCTACCTTTTTACTTTGGGGACTGGAGCGATAGCACAGCGGGTAGGGCGTTTGCCTTGCACACAGCCGACCTGGGTTTGATTCCTCTGCCCCTGTTGGAGAGCCCGGCAAGCTACTGAGAGTATCCCACCCACACGGCAGAGCCTGGCAAGCTCCCCGTGGCATATTCAATATGCCAAAAACAGTAACAACAAGTCTCACACAATGGAGATGTTACTGGTGCCCGCTCGAGCAATTGATGAACAGTGCGACAGTGCTACTTTGCTCTGCTCAGGAATTCTGTGTTCAGGGCTGACTCTTGGTGGAGCTTTGAAAGCCTTACATGGTGCCGAGAATTGAACCAGGGTCAGCTGCATGCAAGGCCAGTGCCTTCTGCACTGTGATCTCACCGGCCCTTCTCTTTTCCATCCTAACACAGTAGGAAGCTCTTGTTTCTTCACACTGACCATCATTCTTTGCCCGTTAGCATGGAAGCCTGTTGCTGGGAAATCAGTCGAGCTGATAACCCAGCTCGGAAGACAGGTTTGATTTCTCCAGTGGGAAAGCAGCTGTCTGAGCAGGTGTCCCTGTGGTATCTGCACTGGAGGGCACCAGTGCTGTTGGCCGGCATGCTGCTGTGCCTTGTCTGGGGCCCGGCGGGGCCAGCCATCGGTTCCGCCTCTGCTGTGTGTCCTTGGCCGAGGGTGCCAGTGAGGGCTCGTGGTGACTAACTGCAGGACCAACTTTGGAAAATTAAAGCAAAGGGCATGTATTGAAATGGTTTTGGATAGCTCGCAGCCTGCAGTGGGAATGAAGAGGGGCTCCTGGCAGAGAGACAGGGATGCCGGCAGAGTCCGGGTCAGCGGAAACCCTGCTGTTTCAGACTGAGTAGACATCTACAAAGAATGTGTTATTAAAAAAGGCAAAGAACATTGTGGACCTAGAGTCGTTCAGCTGTCTGAGTGACGATTAGGAGGTCTTGTTCTTCAGTTTGCAGCAGAGGGGAGGAAGAATGCCCAGAGGAGGGGGCCATGTGCAGAGTAGCGGGGCAGGTACAAGGAAGGGGACTGTGCAGAGGAAGAAGGGGTGTGTGTGCCGAGGGCGGGTCATGTGCAGTCAGGTTCTGTTCACATTTGGTGATGTACATCGGCATGTGCATCTCTGCACGACAGCGACGCTGTCAGTACTTTGCTCAGGACTTCACCTCCTCACTAAGTTTTTGGCTTTATTTTAATTGAATGTTACGGGGAAGCAGTATTTTGGTGGTGATTGTGCCAACATCTTTATCTAGAGTCTGGTTGCCATTTTGTCTTTGAAAAACATTGCTGCCCAGAAAGGCTGGGCTGTTTCTTAGTTCCAGATTAAGCTGGTGTAGTGTATTCCTGGCTCTGCCTGACTCTGGGGCTTGAGACGGCCAACAGCCCGCGGCGTGGGAAGGTGTGGGAAGGCATGGGAAGGCGTGGGAAGGCGTGGGAAGGACACCAGCAACCAGCGCTCTCAGCCCTAGCACCGAGGCAGACCTCGGACCTAGAACCAGAACAGCTTGGAATGGCGTGTGATTCTGTCTTTCACCTCTTGTATTTTCCAGTTTCTTATTTTGCGCATGTTAATTTAAAAAGTATTGTTTTCTAGGGGCTGGAGAGATAGCACAGCGGGTAGGGAAATTGCCTTGCACGCGGCTGACCCGGGTTCTTATCCCCAGCATCCCATATGGTCCCCCAAGCACCGCCAGGGGTAATTCCTGAGTGCAGAGCCAGGAGTAACCCCTGTGCATTGCCGGGTATGATCCAAAAAGCAAAAAAAAAAAAAAAATAAGTATTGTTTTCTGAAGCAACAAAAAAAAAGGAAGGAAGGAGGAAGGAGAGAAGGAGGGAGGGAGGGAGGGAGGGGGAGGGAGGGAGGGAGGGAGCGAAGGAAGGAAGGAAGGAAGGAAGGAAGATTAAAAAGTAAAAGGGCAACATTGAGAAATTCAGAATATTATGAAAGCCCAAACTGTCCTGTGAAGGACAAAGGAGAATCGGGGGGCTCTGAAGGAGGGGCCCGCAGTGGAGCCGGGTGGCTGCCCGGTGCGCAGGAAGGAGGGGGAGGGAAGCTCCAGAGCCTCGCCGGAGCCCCCGGAGGGTGAGGCATCAGGCCCCCTGCAGGCGCGGGGCAGGCCCCGGAGCAGGCCCCGGAGCAGGGCTGGAGGATGGGCTGTGGCCTGGACACAGCTGAAGGTTGCTTCTCGTGGCTAAGGCCAGTTGGTGTCTGTGTCCGCTGGCCGCAATCCCAGAGAGACCAGGTGACTCGGGGGCAGCTCTGGGGAAGGCCCTTGGGCTCTGTGGGGCCCAGCGCTGGCCCAGGCGGCCTCAGGCCTCGGGGGTCTCAGGGCTCCTGGGGGGTCCCTGGGCCCCGGGCAGTCCCTGGGCTCTGGGGGTCTCTGGATGGTCTCTAGGCTTGGAGGGTGTCTCTGGGTGGACCCTGGGCCTGGGGCACTGTCTGTCTAGGCTCCTGGGGTCTCTGGGCGGTCTCTGGGTGTTCTCTGGGCATCTCTGCCCCATCAGCTGAGCCCGCCCCCGCACCCCCAGGCTACCCGCTGCACGCGCCCGAGGCCTACTTCCCGTACTTCAAGAAGCACAACGTGACGGCCGTGGTGCGGCTGAACAAGAAGATCTACGAGGCCAAGCGCTTCACGGACGCGGGCTTCGAGCACTACGACCTCTTCTTCCTGGATGGCAGCACGCCCAGCGACACCATCGTGCGCCGCTTCCTCAGCATCTGCGAGAACACGGACGGCGCCGTGGCCGTGCACTGCAAAGGTGCGGCGGGGCGGGCGGCGGGGACAGCGGGGACGGAGACAGCACGGGGACGGGACAGGGGGCAGCGCGGGACGGGGCAGCGCGGGGACGGGGGCAGGAGAGACTGGGGCCCGGAGGACCCGCCCAGAGCTGGCCACAGGTGGGCGAGCGGGGCAGTTAGGACAGAGGAGGGACCTGTGACAGTGACAGTGGAGTGGTCACTGGGCAGGAGCGTGCCAGGGCGGGTGAGGGAATGTGGTGATGGCCTTCAGAACCTCAGCCGGGACCATCGTGCTTACGGCGGGGGATGGAGGGACAGGAGACACGGACACAGAGATCCCTGTTGTAACAGCAGAAAGCAGAGTGGGCGTGGGGAGGGGCTGGGGCGCTGGCGAAGGGAGAAGGCGCGGTGGGGGCGTGATGGAACACTGTGCCGAGACCCCTCAGGAACACTGTGTGACTGTGGGGGGCGCTTAATTAAAGACAAAACCCAAACCAGAGACCTCCGTGGGGCCCAAGCAGCAGTACCGTGCAGAGCCAGGGTCACCCTGAGTGGAGCAGGTCTCTGCTGCTCAGGAGACTGGACAGGGCGCCGGGCGCGGGTGGTCTTGGGGCGCACTGCTGGGGGCGTTCAGGCCAGGGCCGGCTTCCCCCACCCGCTGCTCCGGGTCCCTGCTGGCTGCCCAGGTCCGCCGGACCGGCCTCGGGAGAGGAGGCTGTCAGTGTGTCACTCTGGCCCAGCGCTGCCCGTGTCCTGCCTGCCCCCTTCCGCCTCTCCAGCGACCCCCTCACCCCCGCCCTCTGCCGCAGCGCTTCTCCCTTCGACCCGCCGGGTGGCCAGCGGAGCCTTCCTGCTGCGGAGGTGCAGCTGCCCCCCACGCAGAACCCTCTGGCCGAACTCTTGCAGGGTGAGCGCCCACAGCCCGGCGGCAGGACAGATGCCACCGGGCGGCAGGACAGATGCCACCGGGCGGCGCGGGCGGCAGGCGCTGGCAGGGAGAGGCGCGGGCGCCCCGTTCTGCCTGGATCGTAGGGAGTGACCCTGTCCCAGCTGCTGCTCGGGCCTCCTGTGGCACCTTGTCTCGGCAAAGTTCTTGCCGCGCAAAGTAAGGAATGAAGCTTGCCCAAGCCTCGTGCCACGTTCCATTTCGATTTTCCACTGGGCCGGGACCTATTTCCTGGAGGGTGATTGGCCGGGACTCGCCGGCGCCGCTTGCTCACGCGTGTCTTTCCCCGCTGGCCACCGGGTGGTGCTCTTCCCGCGGGCTTGAAACCGCGCGGCGGCGGTTTCGGCGCCTTCCGCCAGTGGCCTCGCAGGTGGCGGCGGGCGCTGTCCCTCCCCGCGCCCAGAGCTGCTGCCCCCGAGTCAGGCGAGCACGGCCGTGGGCAGACGAAATCACAATGCCATTTGCAGGCCCTTGTTTCCGTGTCTGAGGTCTGTGTAGGTGGGCTGACTTGGCCGGCTGCCAGCGTGAGCCGGGAGGGGAGGCTGCAGGGTCCGGGCACCCCTGGGCAGGCCCCCGCAGGGGAGCCCCCTGCACCCTGTCCACAGCCCGGCAGCAGGACAGATGGCAGCCGCCGGGCTCCGGGCCGCCCCTTGAGTTTGCTGCTCTCATCTCCCAGCAGGGCGCAGGTCGCTTGGCGGGGAGCCCATTTGCCCCAGCCGTGGCCCCCTCGTCCTCGCTCTGCCCCCTTTCCGTCCCCCTCTCATAAAGCCTTCACAGGCCCCAGCAGAAACTCGAGGTTTCCCTTGTTTCAGGTCCGCGTGGAGCATGAGGGCTGCATGAGCCCGACCTTCATCTGCCGCTTTGCCAAGTTCATTTCTGTGTGCCCTAAAAACCGGTTGGTTTCCGGGGATTAATTTTGCCTTATTTTCTAGCCAGACCCTGTTATGATTGCCAAGCGATGTCGTTTGTGCGTTGGAGCTGCCATGCACGGGCAAATTTCAAGGACGTTTTCATGAAAACTCCGCATTTCTCACCTGCAAACTGGGAAAACGAAACGCCATAATGTTAAATGTTCTTGTTTCAGATATTCTCTTTATTACACACTTCTACGAGTGTTGACATTTATATATGTATATGTTACACATAAAATATATACATATATATGTAAACTATAAATTATTTTCTATTTTCATTTAAAATAGAAACCCTTAGCATTGAGTTCAGTTCTTGTGTAGGAAGGTCACATTTACATGTGGTGACATTTTTTGAGAGTGTTCTTTCATTTGCTGCCATTAGTATACACATGTAGGATTCTTTATAAGGATTACACCTTTGAATTAATTACAGCTGTATTGCTTTTAATAGCATACTTACCTACCATCGGCCTGTTAATTATTTTGACATCTCCCCTAATTAAGTCAACTTAATTTTCCGGGAATTCAAGCAGCACCAAATGAGCATCTTAATTGAACTACAAGGAGGAGGGGAGAATCTTACCCTGTGTCAAATGTACTTCTGGAGCTGCGGAGAGAATGAATAGTCAGGCTTCAATCTAAAGCTCTATATAGAGACAAACCACCAAGCAATTCTCTAGGAATGTGTAATCTTAAAAGCATTCAGTAGCTGCAGCTCACCTTCAAGCTGAAGAGAGACATGGAAAACGCCAACATCATTGTGTTTTGGCCTAGGATTGAGCATGCTGCAGGAATTTCAGAAAACCGGAAGCAGTATGGCAGTCAGTGTTTCACTAGGTGTCAATAGACCACTTCTCGAGGCCTTCCTGGCTGTGCCCAGGGAGCCTCTTACTTATGAATGCTTGAAAAAATGGTTAAAAGTTTTTATAGAAACTAAGCGCAATGTTCCTATTCTGTTGAATTGTGGTAAGAGCTTCTAACTACTGAGTGCTAAGTAGGTTCTTTTTATGGATCTAAATTATAGACTCCTTTTAAAGGAGGGAAGCAACTGTAGTTTCAGAGAAATTTGAAAAATTCATAAAACCACACGTTTTTGGGTTGTGAGTGTGTGTGACAGGGAGTGTACAGGGAAGCAGCCGGCTGCTGTCACAGGGAACCGCGAAGCTGAGAGTGGGGTTTGGTCTCTCTGCTCTCAGACAGCAAATTCAGGGACCTTCAGGAGGAAGTGAGGAACCAGCTGGGCCATCCCGGATGTCCAGTTGTGTTTGAACCACACAGTTACCTGTCAGACTCACAGTGCTCCAGAGACAGGAAGAATCTTCTTTAGGAGGAGAGGAGCAGCATGAATTACTGTGGACTCCTTGAGGGAGAACCTTGCTGAGACCAGGACTAAACCTCACTCTTAAAATGTTAATGTTTGACATGGGGCAAAGTTAGTTCAGATGAAGTCTATGATCTCTCTCTCTCTCTCTCTCTCTCTCTCTCTCTCTCTCTCTTTTCTAATAGGAAGGGTTCACTGGAAAGGAAGAGCTAAGGGCAGCGATAAACATGAGCTTGATCATATTTTATTTGTCTTTGTTATTTGAGTTTGGGAGCCTTACCTGTCGGCTCATGGGCTCTTCCTGGCTCTGTGCCCAGGGCTGATTCTCGGCAGAGATGGGGACCCTGTGGGTGCAGTCAAATCAGGCTCACCTGCCTGCAGGGCGCCGACCTGTTCCCTGTGTTGTCTTCCTGACCTCTATTTGTATTTTCAGCCCTGGGAAAATATCCCACAAGGAGGAAAATGTGTTTTTTGGGGAGGAGGGTGGAGAAAAATATTCTTTTCTGTGTAAAGCAGAGCACTGTAGCACTGTCGTCCCGTTGCTCATCGATTTGCTCGAGCGGGCACCAGTAACATTTCCATTATGAGTTTTGTTGTTACTGTTTTTGGCATATCGAATACGCCAGGGGGAGCTTGCCAGGCTCTGCCATGCGGGCGGGATACTCTCGGCAGCTTGCCAGGCTCTCCAAGAGGGATGGAGGAATCGAACCCGGGTCAGCCGCATGCAAGGCCCTATCCGTTGTGCTTTCACTCCAGTCCATGGGTTTATATATACCTGTAGGCAGATTTTCCTGCACCCGGGGCAATGCAGTGTTTAGGAGATGGTTAGGGGAAAAAATCTCAAGGCTCTGGGGACAATAATGAAAAAAAGATTGAGGAGCTCAGGTTTAAAGAACTGTCTCTTCCACTGCTATAAGAATATACCTTAGAATAAATAGCATGTCATTCTTAATTTTTCCTTCACAGATCTTAAATAATGGTGTGTTCACCCCATTAATAAGATACCACTGGACATGGTGGTATCTTACATTTGCCGAAATACTGTGTATTTCTAAGTACTTGGGAGGTGAAAAACTTTCTCTTTCATTTTTGACATTTTCACCCCTCCTTTGTGGAGGGATATTCTTAAGCATATAAAGATTGATGTCCAAATGGCTCCCATTTCTTTGTCTTTTATTTTTATGGTGCTTTTTTTTCTTTGCTTTTTGGGTCAGACTTCGCGACGCACAGGGGTTACTCCTGGCTCTGCACTCAGGAATTACTCCTGGTGGTGCTCAGGGGACCATATGGGATGCTGGGAATCGAACCCGGGTCAGCCGTGTGCAAGGCAAATGGCCTGCCCTCTGTGCCATCGCTCCAGCCCCTTCATGGTGCTTTTTATTTGTGGTGTTTGTTTATTTTCGAGATTGAGCCTGGGGTCTAATGCAGGAAAGGCAAGTTCTCTGCTTCTGAGCTACGCCCCTGGCTTTCTATTTTTTTTCGTAATGGATGTTTCTTGTGGATCACTTTGCCTGGTCTGCAGTGTCAGTCATTCGCAACCCCATCGAAGTGTCTTTCTCATTTAGCTCATTCAGCTCTTTTCAGTGTCTCATTTCCCCCCCGCCTCCCTGCCCCTGTCAGCCTGCCTCGCCCTTATCTTTCTGCTGCTCTCCCCTCTCCCTGACTCTGTCCCTGTCACTGCCAGATCCTCCTGCTTCACCATCGCACACTAAGGCGGCAGTTGCATTTCACACTTTCCTTTGCTTAGAGAAAGATGCAGCTTAAGAAACAGCATTAAAAGCAATGTAGTCACTGTGACTTCCAAAGCTGTTGATAACAGAGTTTTAGGCGTTCAGTGTTTCTGTTCCAGAACCACCACCAGTGTTGGTATCTCCCGCCAGCAGCCCAGAGTCCTCTCTAGAGATCTCCTTAACCCACCTCTTCAGTAAACTCACTGAAATTTTTTTTTTGACTTTTTATAGTTTTGGACACATACATCTCAGTGGTGGCACTGAAGGTTTTGATGTACAGTTTTCCACCTGGGACCTCCACATGCCTGGACTGTCCAAGACCTCTGACCCGTGCCCTTATGTGGTTCCTGGTGGGCCTTCTCATTCCCACCCCTTCCCCTCCTGCCTTGGCACTCTTGGTTCTATCACCCAGCGCGGCTGTAGGTTTCTATATGATGCAGTTGTATTTGAGCTGTTGAGAGAATTGCATAGATTTTATCCCGCTTTTGAAGTGAGTTGAATTTGGTTGATGAGACCCTCGTCCCCATCCACAAGGGGCTAGCACAGACCTTCGTGACCTGCACTCCGCCTGGGCTCAGAGCAGCCTGTCTGGCTCAGCACTCCGGCCCTTCCAGGCTCCGGGTCTGGAGCCCACGTGTGGCAGCTGGCGGCAGCTCAAAGACGATGCGCCTTTCACCTGGACTCCCTCACCGGACTTTCTTTCTTTTTCATTTTTTGGTTTTGGAGCTGTGCTTAGGGCTTACTCCTGGCTCTGTGCTCAGGGATAACCCCTGGTGGGCTCAGGAGACCGTATGGGTTGCCGGGAATCAAACCCAGTTTACTTTATGCAAGGCAAATATGCATGCTGTACTATCACTCTGGCGCCTTCATCAGAATCATTTCCCACGCCACACTCCCACGGGTCCTGTCCTCAAAACTTTATGATCTTCCTTTGCTTTAGGGTCTGCTAGAAGAATTCTTGTTGTCACTAAAGTGATTCTTTTTTTTGGAGGGGGGTCACACCCAGCAATGCACAGGGGTTACTCCTGGTCTTGCACTCCAGAATCACTCCTGGTGGTGCTCGGGAGACCATATGGGATGCTGGAAATCGAACCCGGGTCAGCTGCGTGCAAGGCAAATGCCCTACCCGCTGTGCTATCATGCCAGCCCACTAATGTGATTCTTGAAGGCACTCATTCACACAGTCCCTCTTCCTTTCTCTGAGATACTTGTTTTAAGCATAAATCATTTCATTGTTGATTACTTCTTGGTTAATATTTTTTGTGCCCACATCTAACTTGATCTATAGTAGTAAAAAAAAAATAGGTGCCCTTTCTTGCCTCTCTCTCCCTGTCACCGGACTCTTATAGCCAACGACACCTCGAATAAACCCTTGATTAGATGAATCCGATGTCTAAAACCAAAGACAGCACCTTTCTATTTTTGGAGCAAAAGCATACATCATAATAACAGATTTTTAAAAAAATAACAGATTTTTACGTAGTGGGAAATAACTCAGTACGGTGTTTTGCTCAAGCCAGTACTCACTGTCACTGTCACTCTCATCCTGTTGCTCATCAGTTTGCTCGAGCAGGCACCAGTAACATCTCCATTGTGAGACTTGTTGTTACTGTTTTTGGCATATCAAATACGCCAGGCTTTGCCACGCAGGCGAGATACTCTCGGTAGCTTGCCAGGCTCTCTGAGAGGGATGGAGGAATCGAACCTGGGTCGGCCATGTGCAAGGCAAGCGCCCTACTCGCTGTGCTATCGCTCCAGCCCAGAGCAGTACTCAGCAAATAAAAACATACGGTACCTGATTTAATTTCAGGAAGCCAGGTGTGGAAAGGCTTGGAAACTGTGTGTGAATAAGCGTGATTGGCTCAGCTCTCCACGCCGTAGGAGGGCAAGCATCCTGGGTCTTCATGTTCCTAACCTCTGCGTCTAAGCCAGCGCCTCCCACACAGCTGCTCTTAGTCAGTGCTTGTAGGATGTGACTGAATGGATGAGCACGAACGGAAGGAGCTCTGGGATGAGAAGACGGCACCCCTGCGGGGTTTTAGTGATGGAGTTCAGACTCCCTTGTTACACTAACCTGAGCTGGTACCTTTGGGTCTCGGCGGTTCTACCGTATTGACATCAGTCACTGCATTTGAGAACCTAGGGTGTGAGTAAGTTTTTGAGCATTGTTTTGGGAAAAAGAAAGTCCATGCATGTGCTTATATGAGATTTATATGTATGTAGTTGACTGAAATGTAGAGTCCAGTTAACTTTGTTTTTCTGCAGAGAGGGAAACACTTTATGGGGAAAAGCCCCTGGAGAAATTCCAAGAGTAATTAATACTTTGAAAGGAATTAAAAAATTGTATTCCACTTGGAAAAGTGCTCAACAGGCCAGGTGTGTGATTTGCACGTGGGAGGCTGGGGTTTCAGCCTCAGCACCACGCGGTCCCCTCATCACGAGCACTGTCAGGTCTGCGCACAGAGCCAAGCAGAGCTGGGCGTGGCCCCACGGAGGAACCATTTCCTCTTCCTCCCATACCTTCTTCTGTGGCTGCTGCGACTGTTGTGAGGTCACACACCGCTGGTACCAGTGTGTCAGAGATGGCGTGTGCTGAGCCCCCTTGCCTCTGGGGCCGACCAGAGGGTGCCACAGTGCCCGGTTGGTGCTTGCTCAGGGTCTGGGTCTCTCTCAGGGGTTGCCCTTCCTTAGCTGGCACTGGCACATGTGTCCCCGGTGCCACTCCGTGCTGTAGAGCTGTGCCGAGGTGGCGCCCTGTGCAGACGCGGCCCTTGGCCGTGGTGCCGGCACACACGTGCGGGGCTCTCAGGAACTGCGGCAGTGCCAGAGGTCCCGGCCAGCGGGGCTGTGGGGTCGAGCTCAGCACAGCCGGGGCAGTGTCAGACAGGAGCTCAGGGGCTCCTGTTGGCAAGACCCTCTCCCCGGGAGCCCGGCAATCGTTTCTTTCTTTGTAGTGGGGAAGGACTTTGGGACCATACCCCTTCGTGTTTGTGCTTTTCTCTCGGCTCTGTGCTCAGGGTCACCACGGGTGGGGCTTGGGGCACCATATACAGTGTATGGCGCTGAGCCAGGACTGCCACATGCCAGGGAGACACTTAGTCCTTGAAGTCTCTGGGCCCTGCAAAGCATTTCTAACTGTCATGCTTTGTCTTACATAGCAGAGATAGGGTTCCACACAGAGAGACTGTGCCTTCCCTAAGCTGAGTCTGAAGCTCAGTGGGAAAACACGTGGTTTACACCCTTTGGGCCCTGGATTTGATTTCAAGGCATGTACACGAAAGGCATATACACATATGGCCATCTAGACACTTTTTTTTTTTTTTGCTTTTTGGGGGTTACTCCTGGCTCTGCACTCAGGAATCACTCCTGGCGGTGCTCAGGGGACCATATGGGATGCTGGGAATCGAACCTGGGTTGGCCTCGTGCAAGGCAAATGCCCTCCCTGCTGTGCTATTGCTCCAGCCCCCAAGACACATATTTTAGATGCAGGAGAAGCCAGAGCAGATGAGATGTGAGTGCTGCTGTTTGCTTGGCTCTCAGGGCAGGAGCACGTCTGTTTGCGTTGTCACTGTGCCCCCGCGTGGCCGGTGGGTGCTCCAGCCACCTCTGTGGGCTGATTCAGCAGGTCAGGCCAACCGCCGGCCTGAGAAAGCATTGAAACGATTCTGGGTCCCTGGGACCTCATGATCTTTATTCGTGTTATTTCTCTAACTTTGACTCTGTGTTTCCCTCTTTTAGAATAATTCTAAATTATTTTTTTCCCTAAAAGCTCCTCATTAAACTAGGTTTAGAAAACAGCCACAATCGCGCTACTGGTTTGAGTCCCACACACTAATTGTAGATTTATCTGGGTCTGGTTCTGGTGTGGGGGACCAGGGCTGGAGACCCAGCAGGCGGACAGCTATGTTGCAAGTTGTTCCTATTGACAGTCTTCCCGCTGCCTGTAGGGGGGAGTTGGCAAGGTCCTTGCTCTGGTTTATGTATTTCCTCATATTGGTTTCCTTTACCCATATAAACTATTAAAGGGACTTCTGGAGTTGGAGTGGTCTTTTAGCACCTCCCGTCCAGTGAGACGCTTCTCGTAAAGCCTGGGTTTGAGAATCCTGCACCATACTTGAGACCTGCTGTTGGCAGGGGCGGGGCGGGAGGGAGCTGGCTGAGTTCAGTGTTTTTGTGGGTGCATTTGCTTTATTTTGTATTTCTTGTTCTGTTTCTCTATTTTACAGCCGGTCTTGGAAGGACAGGGACGTTGATAGCCTGTTATGTCATGAAGCATTACAGGTTCACACACTCTGAAATAATTGCTTGGATCAGAATATGCCGGCCCGGCTCCATCATAGGACCCCAGCAGCACTTCCTGGAAGAGTAAGTATAGCATCTCCGTCATCCCCTCCCTCCCTCCCTCCCTCCCTCCCTCCCTCCCTTTCCTTCCCTCCCTTTCCTTCCCTCCCTTTCCCTCCCTCCCTCCCTTTCCTTCCCTCCCTTTCCTTCCCTCCCTTTCCCTCCCTCCCTCCCTCCCTCCCTCCCTCCCTCCCTCCCTCCCTCCCTCCCTCCCTCCCTTCCATCCTTCCTTCCTTCCTTCCTTCCTTCCTTCCTTCCTTCCTTCCTTCCTTCCTTCCTTCCTTCCTTCCTTCCTTCCTTCCTTCCTTCCTTCCTTCCTTCCTTTTCCCCCTCTCTTTCCCGGTCCTGGTGTTGCTCAGGGCTTATCCTGGCTCTGTGCTCAGGGATCACTCCAGTTGGGCTCAGGACACCATATGTGGTGCCAGGGATCAAACCAAGGTCAGCCATGTGCAAGGCAAGTGCCCTGCCCCTATCCTGTCACTCTAGGGCCAATTCATCGCTCTCCTTCTCAGTTTCTTCCCTTGGTGGTGGACGCTAGCAAGCCAGTGGTGATAAAAATGGGCTGCATTGTTAGAAAAGTCTGTTCCGCAAGTAGAATATTATTGATTTGACAGCTCATGCATTCGAGCTTTCATACCTTTTATATCTCTGCGATCAGGTGAGAGTGAGAGAAAATCACAGAGCCTCCGCTGCCTACCTCTTTCCTGTCATCTTCTATGTGTGATCTGGCTACAGTGCAATTTTCTTATGTCATCCCACTTGGCACTTTTCATTCCTTTCTTTTGTTTGCATGTCTAAAAGCATAATGAGCAAAAAAAATACAACTAAGGTCAGTGAGTGATTTCAGTGACATTGCTGTTCTCCTGACAGCCACCCCGGCTGCTGATGCAACTGTGCCTTCTGGCTTACCGGAGCGGAAGGACGGGAGTTGGGCTGGGGTCCTGGCCTGCTGCTGACTGGTTTTATAAATATTATTTAGAGGAGTACTTAGAATCACTCATTCACTCACTCATGTAACATACTCATTCATTCACTGTTCACCCCTGCCTCAGAACAGGAGAGAGTTAAGCTGGAAAGGCCAGACACCTTTCTCTCTCTCTCTCTCTCTCTCTCTCTCTCTCTCTCTCTCTCTTCTCTCTCTCTTTCTCTCTCTCTCCCCCCCTCTCCCTCTCCCTCTCTCTGTCCCTCTGTCCCACTGTCTCTCTCTCTCTCTCTCTCTTGAAGGGGGTTACCACTTCCCAAGTGCTCCTCAGGGGCCCCAGGGACCCCAGCAACAATTTCTGGCCCGTTAGGCTGGGATTCATAAGGGCGAGAGGGTGCGATGTTGCTCAGGACCCGTGGTGCTGGGGCTTCCCTAGCCACTGCTTTTGTTTTGGGGGCCATGAGAGCATTACTCAGTGATGATGCTGGGCTGCCAGGAATTGAACCCTGGTCAGGTGCTGGCCCAGCGTGTATAGTGCTACCCACTGTGTAGCCTGCTGGCCCCAAGACTACACCTATTTCTGGATTCCTCTTCAACTTTTAGGAAGTGCTATCAGCTTATCAGGAACTAAGGGACCGAGCGATAGGGTAGCAAGTAGGCCGCTTGCCTTGTAGTAGCTGACTCAGAGTCGATCGCTGGCACCCCGTGTGGTCCCCCGAGCACCACCTGGAGTAACCCCTGAACATCATCAGGTGTGACCAAAAAAAAAAAGAATGCTAATTTAGGTCTAGTTCTAGAATGTTTTTGAGTAAAGACAAACAAATTTCATTTTTCTTTTAGTGCTGGGATGGCTCTATTTTTTTTTTTTTCACTTTACTTTCATTTTAATTGCATACAATATTTCAACAAAACTCACTATTATTGTTTGGAGAGTCTCTCCCCTGGGATGGCTCTATTTTAAGGAGGATTCTTTTCTAAGTTGTTGGTTCCTCGTCTGCTTACTTCACTCCCCCTCTGCCACTGTTGTGACAAGGGGGTGTCGCACAAGCTGGGTTGTGGTGTTCAGTGGACATTGTGTACTTGAGCTGGTGAGCCCACATACAGCCTGTCCCCGGGGTTCCACACTGTGGCGGGGCTTATTTTTATGTGATCATAAATTGACTCTAGAGGCATCTTTAAATATCCGATGCCATTGGCCAAGCAAACGGAACCGAAAATAAACAAATGGGCTATATTAAATTAAGAAGCCATTTTACTGTTAAAGAAGTGATGATCATGATTTCAAAAGACACCCTACAGACTGGGAAAAAGTATTTCCCCACCCACCATTCACCTGACAAGGGGTTAATATCCAAGGTATATAAAACACCTTAAAATTTAACAAGAAAAAAAATAATCACCCTATCAAAAATAGAGGGAAGAAATGAACAAAAACTTCTTCAAAAAAAGACATGCAGATAGCCAAGAGGTATATGAAAAACTGTTCTGCATCATTTATCAGGGAAATGCAAATCAAAACAATAGTAGGGTGTTATCTCACACCAGTGAGACTGGCTCACACACTGCAAAGAACAAAACAACTAATGATGTGTGTGTGGGGGAAGGATCCCTCAGCCACTGCTGGTGGGGTTGGTGACTGGTTCAGTTTTTGGAAAGCAGTATGGACACTTCTCAAAATTCTTAGAATTGAGCTTCCACATGACCGACCCAGCAAGTCTGTTTCTTTGCATCTACCTCAAGGGTCAAAACTCTATTCAGAAAAATCATTTAAGCTCCTATGTTCATGCAGATACTATTCACAATAGCCAAAATCTGGAAACAACCCAAGTGTCCAAGAACAGATGAACTGAATAAAGAAAGTGTTATATATACACACAGTGGAATGCCACTTGGCTATAAGAAAATATCAGATCATTAAACTTAGCTACCATGTGGGTGAATCTGGAGAGTATCATGCAGAGTGAAGTCACCTAGGAGAGGGACAGAAGCAGAGTGATCTCTGTCATACTGCAGCTTTAAAAGATACAGTGAGGGGAGAAAAGTGACCAAAGGTAACAACCTGAGAACTGGCCTACAGAACTGAGCTTACCCTGGTGAGGGTCAGGGGTCAGGAGCTTCAGGCTTCACCTGAGACATTGGTGGGAATATGATGATCCATTGGAGGATGTGGTGTTGGAACGATGTGTGCATAAAACCTACCAGTAACACACGGTGTCAGTCAGGGTGCTTGAGATAAAATTGGACGTGAGAGATAGTACAGTGGGGTGAAGGCATGTATCTTGCATGCAACTGACCCAGATTCTACCCTCAGTATTGTATATGGTCCCCCGAGTCCTGCCAGGAGTGACCCCCTGAGTATAGAGCAAGGAGTAAGCCTTGAGCATTGCTGGGGGTGGCCCCCCCAAACAAAAAACAAGTGATAGTATCTCCAGGTCATTCTAGGCTCATGGGGGTAAAAGTAATAGCCATATGCTTTATGGCTTTATCTCTGAGCACCCCTGGATGGTTCATCACATAATTTCATGTGGGTCAGACAGATGACCACGAATGTCCCAAAGAAATGTTGTAAGAAACCTATAGGCATCTAAAATGGTTAAGAGACTTGGTGCCTGCAGAGGAATTATTGCAGTTGCTAATTCTGGGGGAATAACTGGTAAGAAAGAAAGTCCTGAAAAATATGAGGCAGAAGTACAAAGAACACAGAAGGAAAAATTACCAAAGAACAAGAGCATCCTGAAGGCAGTTCTCCAGAGATTAGTCACTCCCCAGTGGAGTCACATCCTGAGACAAGATCAATGGGCCTCGGAGTGGCTGCAGACTGCGGGGTGAAGTGGACGGTAAATGGATGGTTCGTGCTCTGCAAACATAAAATAACTCTAGAATCATTGTAAACTCTGATGCCTTCATAAAAACTTACAAGATTTTAAAACCAAGTCAGTGTTTTCTGAATTTAAAATTAGAGTGATTGTTAGCCTAAAAGATAAGATCCAGATCTTTTCAGCCACAACACAAAAGAAGACAGACATTTTTAGGCTTATAAAATCATTCTGGCTTTTCTCGAAGTCTGTTCTTGATCAGATCCAGTGCCTCTGGTTTCCGCTCTTTCCTGGCGTGTGTGACTGGAGCTTAGCGCTTCGTGCTGTGCAGTTGTCAGCTGCTTCTCGTACTGTTTGCTTTTTGAAAATGGAATGAAGCGCTTCGAGTGAGAAAACAAGCAGAGAACTCCCCAAACTCCTAAATTTGGTTCTTGGAGAGATTTCATCAATTGTCTTGACTTCTTTGGATGCGTGTCCGTCTTCAGGGCTGCCTGCTCTCTCCCTGTGCCTGGCAGCCTGTGAAGGTGGCCCGAGGGAAGGGCATGGATATTCTTCGTCAGGTTCCCAGATTTGCTCAGGGCCACGTGCCCCCACCCCTCCCCTGGCAAGCTTGCATTTTCCTTCTTTCTCCCCCCTTCTCTCCCGTGTCTCCAAATAACAGCAAGAAATGAAGGTTCTAGGGCAGTGGCACCGTGTTGGGCAAAGGTATTTTGCATTTGTAGACACCAAGTCTCTGAAACCCACGGTGTTTCCTTTGGTGTGAGTCAAGCAAGAGTCTCTCCTGGCCTGAGTGAGGAGTGGAGATCCGTCATTACTAAGCTCAGGTCAGAACGTTTTTGAAGCCAAGTTCTTCGTTTGTTCTAGAAGCAGCCAGGATAGATTCCTCTGTTGCCTGTGTGTTTACCCAGACACCCTGTTGAAAGGTAGCGGTTTATGCTCTAGTTTGCTTTTTGCCTCTAAGTGGCATCAGAGGGGTATGTTTCTTTACATGATTGTGTGTATATATGTGTGTGTATATGTATCTATATATTTGTTCTCTGCTCTTCCTTTCAATGCTTCCTTTCAAAAAATCTCTTTAGGGCATTTTTATCTTTTTTTAAATTATGGCTAAATATACAAACTGTAGTAGGTATCATTTGAACCATTTCTTAGGTGTTTAGTTCAGTAGCATATCTCCATACTAAAATGGTAATCATCATCATCATCATCATCATCATCATCATCATCATCCCGTTCGTTGATTATCAAATTTCTTGAGCGGTCTCAGTAAGGTCTCCATTCGTCCTAGCCCTGAGATTTTAGAAGCCTCTCTCTCATCCTTCCCAATGATGCTGCATTGGAGGCTCTTTCAGGTCAGGGGAATGAGACCCAGCTTGTTACTGGTTTTGGCATATTAATACACCATGGGGACCTTGCGAGGCTCTCCCATGTGGGCAGGAAACTCCCATAGTTTGCCAGGTTCTCCCAGAGGAGAAGTAGGTTATAAGATATCACACGGCCGCAAAGCGGCTTCGCGCTTTCAGAAGCTTGCTTTTAAGTCTCTGGATGCTGGCTGTTGGTGGGATTACACAGCTCTGGGGGCAGTCCCTGGGTGTGACTGTCTAGCTACTGGGAAATGCAGGCCCAGTCCCGATCTGAGCAGGCTTGGAGGTCACAGCCCCGGGTCCCACACACCTGGGTTCCTCTGCTGGTACCTTCATGCATGAGGCTCGTCCGAATGTGTGGAGAGGGGCCTTGAGCATGGCTGTGGCTAGGTTCCGGAGGTCTTCGATAAAAATGGTAAATGATAAAAATGGTAATAATGCCTAAATTTATAGTTTGCACTAATTATAAGGCACGATTCTTAATTTTTTCATTCTCCAGATTTCTTTTCTCATAAATAATTATAGACCAGCTCTAGACTCATTAATTAGTAATTCTTTGTTCTGCCTCTTCTGAGCCCCTGCTCTGAGACCCCCTGTCCTGAGGGCCCTGGAGGGCTAGTAGCAGGGCTAGGGCATCTGTCCTGCAGGCGGCTATCCCCAGGTCACCGCCGGCCCCTGCCCCAGTGAACCTGATTTTGTTGTCTGTCCTGATGAATTTCAAACCCATGTCTTGACAAGCGCCACAGCAGAAGACAGTGCTTAGAGTATTGGCGACCCTCAACCATTATTTGTCAGGTGTATAATGGACACTGGTTATTGGAGGTTTGCTTGACAGGTGTTAGGGAAATTTGAGGAAGTTCCCCTTTATTTCTATTTTTCTAAATGGTGTTAACTTTTGTTAGTGCTTTTCTTCTTTTGATTGAAGTGATTATAATGTGATTTTGTTCTTTAGCCAGTTCACATGGCAGATCACAATGTTTTTTCTCTTTCTTTACTTTTTGGCTTTTGGGTCACCCCCAACTGTTCTCAGGGTTTACTCCTGGCTCAGTGCTCCGTGATCATTCTTCATGCGGCCTGGGGAGCCATAAATGGTGCCAGGGATCAAGCCTGAGTCAGCTCTGTGCAAATAAGCACCTTTCATGTGGTACTCTCCCTCCAGACCCTTGCTTTGTATTTTTTTTTTTTTTTTTTTGCTTTTTGGGTCACACCCAGCGATGCTCAGGGGTTACTCCTGGCTTTGCACTCAGGAATTACTCCTGGTGGTGCTTGGGGGACCATATGGGATGCCGGGGATCGAACCCGGGTCGGCCGCGTGCAAGGCAAACGCCCTACCCGCTGTGCTATTGCTCCGGCCCCTTGCTTTGTATTTTTAAATTGAGCAAATCTTGTATTTCTGGGTAAAGCCCAGTTGAGACATAATAAATGGGAACTTTGCAAATAAATCTTGAAATTAGAAAGATTATTTTAGATTTCTCTGGTGGACTCAGTGTAATCACAGGGCCTCAGGAGTCAGCAGAGGAAGTGGTGTGGTGATGAAATACAGATAGGGTTGATGTGCTTGGAAACAAGGAACCAGTTGGTGAGACGAGGTTTGGTCAATCAGATGTTAGATTTGTGACCTCTAGAGCTGTGTGAATATAAAAGTGTGTGTTTTTCCAAGACACAAGATTTGTGGAAATTAGTTCTAGCAGCTTTGTGTGTGTAGGGACATTTAAGTATGTTTGGTAAGAGACATGTAGCCTATGGAACCAGAGTGATAGTACAGCTGTTAAGGCATTTGCCCTGTGCGAGACTGACCTGGGTTCGATCATCCCAATTGGTCCCCTGAGCACTGCCAGGAGTAACTCCTGACTACAGAACCAGGAGGAACCCCTGAGCGTCACAGGGGTGGCCCCCAAACAAACAAAACAAAGAAATAGAGCAAGAGACATAGATCCTAGCTTCTTTTGTTCACAGTTCTCTGTCGGAGTGCTGGTTTTAGGGAGGACTTGTCACCACGTGTTACTTGGGGAAGATTGAGTGGCAGCAGGTAGGTGACAGTAGGGCTAGATGGAGCTAGAATCCGAGAGACTGAACAGTGTTAGGAAGGGAAGCTGGAATCAGATTGAAAAGTAGACGGCTGTGACATCCAGGAGATGGGGAACTTGTGGAAAGGGTTAGAAAATGGAGTTTAGAGATGGGGGAAGGGCGAAGTAGGGGCAATTCAAGGAATAAATCTTGGGTTTTGAAGTCTGGTTTATAATAGGAGAGATGAATAACTTTGAAGCTGGACTAATGATAAAAAGAGATGAAGAGAATGATGACATCGGTGATGACGCAGAAGCATGAATAAGTAACACACTCATTAGCAAAGAAATTGGAGAATTAAAGTCTCCTGATGGGCTTTCATCCATCAGAAATGATTGAGCAAGTGAGAGGGATAGGGTACTCTTTCAGAGGTAAAAGAATACAACCAGTGCTTCCTAAGGCAGTATTCTAAACCTGTGACTTTTGGAAAGCTGGCTTGTTGCACCCTGTTGGTCCTTGAACCCCAAGGTAACATCGAGGTGTTTGATTTGTCTTTTAAAAACCTTCCTCTATGTCACCAGTAACGAAAGAGATGTTTGTTGGCATCTTCATATTGGCGAATTTATGTTTTGTCAGTTTAATTTCTCCTGTCATATTATTTTATATTAAAATTTTCATAGCTGTTTGAAAAACAAGTATCACGTATTTTTCTTCTACTTAAAGCTGATAATCTGAAGTTAAAAGTATAATTCTGATTCACAAAATGTCTTCTGGAAAACATCCTCAAGGTTCTTAAGATAATGCCCGAACACATTTCTCTCTTATAATTGAGTCAAGTCTGAACTCATTCTTGCTTTGGACAGCCTGTGGAAGTATAAATATAGAATCAGACTGCTTTTGCGGTTTGTTTGATTCTATTTATTGAACAGTCATCATGTGGAACTGTGATAACCTCTGAATTACAGTACATTAAAGCTTTCATTCAAGACGGATCCTTGAGAGCTATTGGGTTTTCGCGAGAACTTCTGCTCACATAGATCTTTTAATCTGTGGGGGTGACACTGGGCTCCCAAGCACTACCAGGTTTGGCCCGTATACAAATATAAAATATTTGTATAGGATAGAAATATTTGCTAGGATAGATGATTAAATGTAAAGATTTCTGATCTTGCCATGATACCAACTTACACCATTTCATTAATCCAGTTGTATTTATTTAAAAAATGTTTTCTTTTTGTTTTGTTTTGTTTTGAGGCCACACTCGGCTATGCTCAGGGCTTGCTCCTAGCCCTGCCTGAGGGCTCACTCCTGGGGAGCTCAGGGGCCAGTGATGGACCTGGGTCTGCCGCCTTCACTGCAGCTACCCTAACTGCTATACTATCTCTCTGGCCGAAATCTTTGAACCCTGAATTGCCTCTTTTTCCTGCTGCAGCTCCTGGGGTGCGTGTGGAGTAGGAAGTACACAGGGCAGATGGGGGCAAAGTCATGGTCTCCAGGGCCCCCGAGCCATGAGAGGGGGGTTGGCTCTCTCTGTGACGTGACTGAACGGTGGCTTTGAGTGAGCGCCGGGGTCAAGGGGGGGTCATGGAGGAAATGATACGGCGAAGAGATAGCAGGGCGTGAGGTGAGGATTAGACTGGACTCTAGGAAATGAAGAAGAGGTCAGCTGGAAACAGAAGCAGCCACAGAGGAGTCTATATTTGTATTCTGAACTCAACTCAAAACCAGAAGCAGTTATATAGCAATTCAACTAACTTTTTTTTTTTTTTCCTTTTTGGGTCATACCCAGCGATGCACAGGGGATACTCCTGGCTCTGCACTCAGGAATTACTCCTGGCAGTGCTCAGGGGACCATATGGGATGCTGAGAATCGAACCCGGGTTGGCCGAGTGCAAGGCAGTTGCCCTACCCTCTGTGCTATCTCTCCAGCCCCCAACTAACTTTTAGTGAAATTTTAAAAGCAGATTTTTCAAAAGACTTGTGAAAGCTCAATATCAGAATTAAGTGTGATTTGGTTTACACTAAATCCAGTTTTCTTATTAGAAAATTTCTTATGCTTGGTTAACCCAAACCTTCAACTAAACCAAGGCCAGTGTTTTGCCCCAAGAGGGCCATCCTGCTCCCCTTCTCTCCACCGGGCTCTATTCATATCAAGACAAATCTCTTTTTTCCCTTTCAATGCACGTGTTCTTTTTTGTGCAGGGTCAGTAGTGTTCTACCATTTCAGAACATGCACTGCATTTTTTCAGGGTTCACTTTGAGCTGGTCTGTTAGCTTCGCTGGATTTGATTTTCGAATGCTAAATACTTAAAAATAAGTGTTTTACTTCTGTTTGAGATGAGGCTTTGAAGGAGTAATAGATACCACAATAAAAGCTAGCATGGTTTCTGTTGTCAACAAAAACTATATTTGTATGCAGTGCTGCTTTTTTGTAGTACGGCACTGTTTAGCAACATACCAGTCAGCTTTGACACCTTCATCTTTGATATTCAGGTTCATATTAAGTATTTCCATGGAGGGGCCAGATTTATAATTTTCAAGTGAGCAAGTGAAGGGTGTCATTTTGTGATGTTTGTCTAGTTCCATCAGTTTTCATTTCATAACATTCTGCTAACTTTGTGCTTTTGTATCTGAGCTCAGGGAGTAGTCCTCTGGATTGCTTCTAGAAAGTTCCTTCTCTGCCCAAAGGCAGAGGGTCCTCATGGACTGCTGGAGTTTTTATTTTATCCATCTACTTGAGAATGCACCAGATTTTTTGTGTTTAAATTTAATCTATATGGAAACATTGGTATATTTCTAGAATAAATTGGTCACAATTTTAGAATAATAAATTGCAGATGATGAGTCAGTTTTATATGTGGACAGCATATTTTATATCTGAAACCTTTACATTGGCTGTGTCAGCAATGAATCAAACTTTTTTTAATATTTAAAAATGTTGAAAATGAACAAAAAATCAAATGAATTTTAAAATTTAAAAGCAGGGAAAGATTTTTTTTTAAAAGAAAGCTTCTCAGCTATTGAGGTCCCAACACATGTTATTAACATTTTCGTGTGTGTTCTGACTTCTAGAGGTACTTTATAGTTTACTTAGCCAATGTGATGCTGTGCTGTCCGCTCTCCTTTATAATAAAGACGTTAAAGGTTCCTATTCATAGGTACTCAAGATTTCTCTCCTCCCTCCCTCCCTCCCTCCCTCCCTCCCTCCCTCCCTCCTTCCTTCCTTCCTTCCTTCCTTCCTTCCTTCCTTCCTTCCTTCCTTCCTTCCTTCCTTCCTTCCTTCCTCCTCCCTTCTTCCCTCCCTCCTCCCTTCCTTCCTTCCTTCCTTCCTTCCTTCCTTCCTTCCTTCCTTCCTTCCTTCCTTCCTTCCTTCCTTCCTTCCCTCTCTCCTTTCCTTCCCTCTCTCCATCCCTTCCTCCATCCTTCCCCCCTCCCTTCCTCTCCCAATCATTTATTTTTAGAAAAATTTCTGATTCTTTGAAAATCAGACATTTTATTTCAAATATTTAAAATTTTTTTTTTTTTTACAAATGCTATTTAAACATTGTAGACGTTGTGCTACAGAAAAGTTTTCCTTGTTACCATTATCTGGAATAATGGTATTCTGATCTGTATTCTTCTGTAAAACTGAATCTTCCATTAACATTAACATTTCCCCCTCTTTTGATTTTACAAAAACAGGGTGATACTTTCCACGCCATGTCACTCTGAGTTTTCATTAGGGCTGGAAGATACACAGTGGGGAAGTCACTTGCCTTGTACTTGGCTGAACCAGGTTTGATTCACGGCACCACACAGGCCCACTGAGTATCACTGGGGGTCAGCCCTGGGCACTGAGCCAGGAATAAGCCCTGAGCACATCTGGGGATGACCCCCAAACAGAAGAAAACAAATGAAAAATACAAGGATATAGAGTATTTGTTGAGTAGGTTTTTATTTCCTTACCACTCTTCCCTGTCACCACATATAACTCTAACCCAGGATTTAATTAAAAAAAATTTTTTTTTGAGGGGGCTTGTTTGGGGGCCACACCCAGTGATGCTCAGGGCTTACTCTTGGCTCTGTGCTCAGGGATCACTTCTGGCCTGGATTGACTCTGCGTTGGCCCCGTGCAAGGCAAACACCGTACACCATGCCTCAGGGAGCTTCAGTGTGTATTTTGAGTCACACAGAATAGAGCTACTTGGATTCGACAAAGTGCTCATCCGTGACAGTGTCTTCCATACTTTGTTTAATATTGCAAAAAATGCTATTGCAAGTACTTCTGTGTCTTTTATACAAGTGTCTAGCCCTGTAGACACCTTGATGTGGTTTTGATCAGTTGGAGGGGTCACGCACATAAGCATTTTAAATTTGTTTATGATTCTCTTCCTCCAGTTAACTATTGTTACAGTTTAGGTGACACGGTTGCAGAAGAGTTGCTTATAATTTTGATGCACACAGTTACTGCACCCCACCACCACCAACTGCCGTGACCCCCCGCACCACTGTCCCTATGTCACCATCTTCCTTCCCCTCATTCCCGCACACCCTCCCCCCTGCCCTTGGTAATCTCAGGGTTGTGGCCAAGGGTTTGCTGTCATTTTAGGCTATCTATTCCTGTGTTGTGTTCTCTGTGTGTCATAGAGGAATGATATCTTCTGGTTTTTGTTCTTCTTCCTCTGGCTTATTTTAAAATGTTGACCGTGATGCTTCTGTTTTCATCCAAGTTGCAGCTCACTGCAAGATTTCATCTTTTGTTACAGCTTTAGAGTATTCCATTGTATTTTTTCTAAACTTTCTTTGTTTTAGGCTTACTCTCCGCTGTGCTCAGGGCTTACTCCTAGCTCTGTGCTCAGAGATAAGTCCTGGGGAGCTGAGGGGACTCTGATGTCCTGAGGCCAGCTGTATGCAGAGCAAGTGCCTTGACCCCTGTACTGTCTCTTCGGTGCCATCCCTGCCCCACCCGCCCCCTCGTGTTTGTATGTCACAGTGATTTACGAAGTTGTTTATAATAGTTTCAGGCATACAGTGTTCTCACTTCCAATCCCACCACCCATTGGCCGCATCCCTCTGGCAGTGACCCCAGTTTCCCTCCCACCCCACAGCCTACTTGCTGAATACTGTGTATAGTTTAATTTTTGTAGTTCGGGGTCCTTGCTGGGTCTAGTGATTCAGATCAATAAGGAATCTCAGCTCTATACCCCGGGTGAGCCCAAGGACCTTGTCTCTTGCCCTACCCCTCTTTTTGCTTTTCTTTCTTCTCCTTTTCTCTCCTGGGCTTTTTACTTATTTTTTTCTTTTTGGATCACACCCAGAGATGCTCAGGAATTATCCTGGCTCCGCACTCAGGAGTTATTCCTGGTGGTGCTTGGGTGACCACATGGGATGCCAGGGATCGAACCCGCGCCGGCCACTTGCAAGGCAAATGCCCTAGCTGCTGTACTGTTGCTCTGGCCCCCATCCTTGGCATTTCTGTGTTTGTAGTCTCGACCCAGTGCTTTGGATGCAGGGAACCTTTAAAGAGAAGCACTGGAATGTTCTGAGAAGGAAATACAGGGTTTTGTCCCTGGCAGTCGTGTCCTTGATGATGTTGCTATTTTGTTGGCAGCTGGTATTCCTTATTATGAGCCACATCGCTCCTCGTGTCATTCTGTTCTATAGCAGTGAGTTACAGAATAGAGTGAATATCATTCTCTGAGGATAGTTTATCTAAAAAAGAATGTATGAAAGTCATGCCACCAGTAAAAACTAGAAATTCCGGCTTATCATTTTTCTTATATACTTCAAGTTTTTGTTTGCTTGATGTTTTGGGGCCACACCCAGTAGTGTTCAGGATTACTCCATGCTCGGGGATCATTCCTGTCGGGTTCTGGGAACATACGTAACATTGGTGGCCAAACCTGGGTCAGCTGCATGCAAGGGAAGCACCTTATCCCCCATCCTCTCATTCAAGCCTCTTGTTCTTTTCAATCACTGTATCACTGTCATCCCGTTGTTCATCAGTTTGCTCCAGTGGGCACCAATAACGTCTCTATTCATCTCAGCACTGAGATTTTAGCAGCCTCTCCTTACTCTTTCTCATTGGAGGTGCCATATTAGAGCTCTTTCAGGGTCAGGGGAATGAGACCCATTATTGTCACTGTATTTGGCATATTGAATATGCTACGGGGAGCTTGCCAGGCTCTGCTGTGCAATATAACAATAACAAATATACAAAACCAAATAAAGGTTAAAGTTATAGGGGGGTTCAGTGCATCAGAAAGTACACTACCCAGCATCATTGGTAAAATCAATAAAATATTTATATATTAGAAATATTTATACATTAAAAACTACAAAGAGTTTGTAGTTTGTAGTTTAAAAACTGTTTGCTACATGAATGTGTTTGCACAGATAAACTGTCTTTTAATTATTCTGAATAAAAGCAGTATAGTTGGTCCTTGAACAATATAAAACTGCACTGTTCACTTATTTGTATGTAGATTTTTCAAACCATAGAATAATTATAATTGTGCCTTAATGAATAAAAGATATTATCGATGAGCCTCAAACATATTTTTTGGATGATCAAATGAGCTAGACACTTGGTTTTTAGGTTGTAAGAGTAAAGTTAAGTGTGCAGGGTTTTTCTCCACACAATTAGGTGTTTTGTACATTTTTAAATTTCTAATTCAAATTTCTTCATCTAGATTTTTTAGTCCATTAAGTCCTATTTTAAGAAATGTGTTTAATTTTTTTTTTTTTTTTTGCTTTTTGGGTCACACCTGGCGATGCACAGGGGTTACTCCTGGCTCTGCACTCCGGAATTACCCCTGGCAGTGCTCAGGGGACCATATGGGATGCTGGGATTCGAACCCGGGTTGGCCGCGTGCAAGGCAAACGCCCTACCCGCTGTGCTATCACTCCAGCCCCAGAAATGTGTTTAATTTTTTGAAATAATTTTTTTTTAATAAGAAGTATCCAACTTCTTATTTAAAAGACAAGTGCGGGGAGCATGTAGATAGTTTAGTGGGAGGAGGGTGGTTGCCTTGCGTGCAAGGTTTGACCCCCAACACCCTATGAGGTCCCCTGAGCCTTTCCACGGGTGATACCTGAGTAGAATCAGAAGTAAGCCCTGAGCACACCAGGTGTAGACCAAAACCTAATAAAACAATTATATATATACATATATATATATTTTATTTTAAGCATCTGAAAAATATAATACATTGCTAATTCTTACATAATAACATAGATCCATAGTAGAATATCCATAGTAGAATATGGGTATTTGTGTTAATTTTTTATTTTAAAATTTTTAATTTTTTATTATTTTTTTCTTTTGGACTCGAGTGATAGCACAGTGGGTAGAGTGTTTGCCTTGCACAAGGCCAACCTGAGTTCGATTCCCCTGTCCCTCTTGGAGAGCCCAGCAAGTTACTGAGAGTATCCTGCCTGAATGGCAGAGCCTGGCAAGCTACCTGTGGCGTATTTGATATGCCAAAAACAGTAACATCTCATAATGGAGATGTTACTGGTGCCCACTTGAAGAAATTGATGAACAATGGAATGGCAGTGCTACAGTGCTATAGTGCTATTTTTTCCTCTTAAAAATTTATTTATATATTAACTGAATTGCCGTGAGATACACAGTTACAAATTTGTTCATGATAGAGTTTCATAGAATGTTCCAACACCGTCTGTTCCCCAATGGACATTTCCCACCACCATTGTCCCCAGTTTTTGTGTTTAATACTTCAATATCATTTAATTTGACCTTCAGAAAGTGACTTTCTGGGGTTGTAGTGATGGTACAGTGGGTAGGATGCTTGCCTTGCATGTGGCGGACTTGAGTTCAATGTCTGACATTCCATATGGTCCCTTAAGCAACATTATGAGTAGTTCCTGAGTGCAGAGCAAGGAATGACCCCTGAGGGGAGAGAGAGAGAGAGAGAGAGAGAGAGAGAGAGAGAGAGAGAGAGAGAGAGAGAGAGAGAGAGAGAGAGAGAGAGAGAGAGAGAGAGAAAGAGAGAGAGAGAGAGAGAGGGAGGGAGGGAGGAAGGGAGGAAAGGAAGTTAGTTTACCCCCTTTGTTCTAAGATTTCATAATATTTTTAGCCTGATTTATAAATGTTTATCTGATAAACTTGTTTGTCTCTAAAGATGATATCTGTAAAACATCATACAGCTGAGATGGTATAATTAATTTTAATATTATTTTGTTGTTCTTTTTACAGAAAACAAGCATCTTTATGGGTTCAAGGAGATATTTTCCGATCCAAACTGAAAAACAGTACATCAAGTGAAGGAAGCATTAATAAAATTCTTTCTAGCTTGGATGACATGTCCATTGGTGGAAACTTAACTAAAATGCAAAACATGGAGAGATTTGGAGAGGTGAGTTTCCCCCCAGGAAGACCTTTGTCTCCTGAAGACTAGTCTAATTTTGGGGTTTCCAATTAAACACATATAAAGTAGTTTTTTTTTCTCTGAGATGCTATGTCCCAAATTCATAGGTGTGGAGTTACCCATCTGTTACAGAAGAATCAGAGCAAATTAATGGAGTTATTCTTAAGAAGGGTGAAAATACAGATTTAAAGAGTACAATTTTAAACTGATAAGAACATACACTACACTTGATCTTAGCCAGAAGGCCGAGAAGCAATAAGGATTGCTTAATAAGGATAATAATTTTAAAGACGACCACTCTGATTTGGAGAATGTTTACAAAAAGAAACAAGGAAAGCAAATTTCCTATGTGACAATGTAAATAAATATCAAAATGTTCTTAATGTGATGACTGAAAAAATAGTACATACCCTAAGGAGCTATTCAGAAAGCTTCAACTCTATATTAATTTATAAAGTATATAGTTAAATATAACTAAAGGTAATTTAAAAATTGTGATTCTATTAGGAGCTAACCACATGTTCCCTCCTTCCATCCCATCCCTCTCCTTTAGGTGAGAGAGCAATTTTTTCTTTTTTTTTTTCTTTCTTTTTTGGTGGGTTGGGTCACCCCCCATGATACTCAGGGGTTACTCATTGCTCTGCACTCAGAAATTACTCCTGGCGGGGCTTGGAGGTCCATAAGGGGCACTGAGAATTGGACATTCTGGGTTTGTCACGTGCAAGGCAAACGCCCTACCCGCTGTGCTCTCCAGCCCCTGAGCAAACCACTTTACATAACTTTTTATTTACTTGTGGTGGTGGTGGTGGCAGTGCTGGGTGTTCTGGGGTCAGCTCCATGAGACTGGTGACCATACTCAGTGATGTAGGGCTGGGGTCAGGGGTCAAATGTCCAGTTAATGGGGGGCCTTACACGCAAGGCCTGTGCTTCGTTACTAAACCTCAGCCCCACATTCTTTCCGTTTTCATAACTACTTGGTGAAATAATATTATTTCTCTTTTATTTAGATTAACATGATTTTTTTCTTTCCATTCTTGGGGGCAAATTCACTGACTCCCAATCCAAGAACACCCCAGAGTTTTCAGCCATTGAAGGGTCCCACCCAGAGAGATTCAGCTGCTCATCATTCTGTTTGAAATAGCTGTAGAGTGGGGCTGTTCCTATGTCTGACGGTGTTGAGTGGGATTCACATTCTAATGGGCAATGACCCACAAGGCCTAGGACAAATGTTTGAAAAAAATTGTTACTATTTTAAAGTTTATTTTGGGGGCCACACCCAGCGATGCTCAGGAATAACTCCTGGCAGACTCAGGATACCATATGGGATGCCAGGAATTAAATCCAGGTTGGCTGCATGCAAGGCAAGCACTCTACCTGCTGTACTTTCACTCTAGCTTGAGTTTGAACAAAAGTCTATGGCTTATGCTTAAACTTGAAGGAGTTCACAACTGGAGGAATATGTCACCACTATTAGGTCAGTGATTGGTACTCTAAATAGGCTTCTTTCACTGATAAAGGTGACCAAAGCACTCAAAAATAGGAAAGTTAGTTTTTTTCAAGTACAAAGGATGGCAACTTCTGAATGAACTAATGTTTTAACCCTGTGGTATGTTCTCCAGGACAGGCGCTGATGATGACTAAGTTAACTTGTTTGAGTCACCTATTATGACGAAGAGTAAGCTCTAGCCAAGGTCATGTTGCTGTTCAGAGCATTTGTGACATTTTCTTGTCTCTGTGTTATATTCTGTCTATATTTAAAGCCAGTGGAATGGGCCAGAACTGTCACTTGAGTGTGCGAATGTAACTGCTAGTGCAGAAGTGGGTTTATTCCCGAGTTCATGGGTTCTTGAGGACTGTATGAAAGATTTGTGTATAAAACTCAGATGCTTAAGTTTATTGTATAGTTTAGGTCAATGTGTCTGCATCCCTCTCAATGCCCAGGTCTCTCACCCATGCGTGATGCCACTTGTCCTATCCCTCCACGCCTGGTCCTGCCCCTGAACTGCCTGGCTCCAGTGCCCCATGCTCTGGTCTCGTCCGTCTCCTATTCTCTGTCCAGCGTAGGCACTCCTGTCCTGGAATAGTGCTGGAACCCTCACCCTGTGTCCCCTTGCTGGGGTCTCCTGAACTGTCCTTGTCACTTCGCCTTTAGGGCACTAGCCGGAGGCTCCTGCGCCCCGCGGCCTTCCTTGCTCTCTGGCTGTGGCCATGTGACTGTGGGTGAGATTCCCGCTGTCCTGCCACCTGCATGGACATAGGCGAGGGGCAAAGAGGAGACCTGCCTAGCTGGGGGCTTCCTTTTGTCTCGAACTGTAGCCTACCCACAGTGATCCAATCATGTATTCTGACTAGGAAACATTTTAGTGGGTGAGATATTATATGAGACCTATCATTACTGAGAGGTGTGTATGTGTATATATATATATATATATGTGTGTATATATATGTGTGTATATATGTAAACTCTCTATGATTCGTTGACTACTGTCTGAACTCCATCAAGTAAGGAGTAAGGAGAGACTGCTAAAATCTTAGGTTGGGAGGAATAGAGACGTTACTGGTGCCCGCTCAAGTAAATCGACGAACAATGGAATGGCAGTGATACAGTGAGATTTTAAATGTCCAGTTAAACTCACCGTCTGCTTGGTGGCCCTAACCTCCACTCCCTCCATAACGTACCTAAGGAAGAACTGTTCCTGCTTTGGTTAGCATTTTCTTCCCAGGATGTGTTCACACGAACAGGACTTTGGGTGGTGACTTCTGATAAAGTATGCATTAATCCTATTCCCCTCCTAAGTACATTTGTCTTGCAGAAACATTATGCTTTCAATATAAAAATCTAGAAATACTGTTATCACAAGAACAGAACAGTAAAGAATGCAGTATGGTTGAAATTTAAAATTGGTTTGCAATATCATCATATATTTTTATGTTGGCTATTCTTCTTGATAATCAGTGGACTCCTTTTTCCCTAGAAATAGTTAATTTAGCTCTAGTCATTAAGAAGTACTATTACTTTGAAATTAAAAGACTGAAAAGAATTCTGAAAGCCAGAGAATTGTTATGTGGTTAAGATTTTAGCCAGTGACGTATGCCTGGATCTAGATTACCTTATTAGTTAGGTAAAGCTCTGTGTGAGTAAGTCTTAGAGGGTCTTTTCTTGCCATGGTTAACTGGTGCTGGCTCCAGAACATGACATGGACACATATATGGGGAATTATTTCCTCAAAGTGCATATAACTAAGTGATATATTTATTCATTTATATGGGGAATTATTTCCTCAAAGTGCATATAACTAAGTGATGTATTTCTTATTTTTGCTAATTTCAAGTGAGAAAATAAAGTCAACGCTAAAAGAATTTTAGCGTGTTTATACTTGTATAAACACGGATGCTGTTTTTATACATTTTTACATGGCTACTTGGATCGGGACTGGGCTTCTTCCACCCAGATCCCCCATTTTCCAGTAGCTAGGCATTTACACCCAGAGACTGCCCCCAGTGCCATGCATCCCATCAATGGCCAACATCCAGATTATAAGACCAAGCCCAGGAAGTGGCTGTTCGACATCTAACAGCCTAGTTCTTCCTCTTGGAAAACCTAATAAGCAACCAAAAGTCCATTGCCCACTTGGTAGAGCCTGGCAAGCTCCCCGTGATGTATTCATATCCAAAATACAGTAACAGATATATACATACCTCTCGGAGAGCCCGGCAAGCTACCGAGAGTATCCCGCCCGCACGGCAGAGCCTGGCAGGCTCCCCATGATGTATTCAATATGCCAAAAACAGTAATGATAGGTCTCATTCCCCTGACCCTGAAAACCTCCAATCATTGGGAAAGACGAGTAAGGAGGGCTGAGTGTATTAGAGATGGCACTGGTGCCCGCTTGAGTAAATAGACAAACAACGGGATGACAGTGATACAGTGATAGTGATACTTGTATACCAATGTTTAGAATATATGTCCCTGGAAGTTATAGAAATATTAATTTTTTTCCTTGCAAGAAAATGCAAATGTAGTATCCTTCTAAAAAGTTGCTTTTGGGGTTCACTTTGTTTAAAAGCCAGGTTTAAAGGAAACATAGTAAATGAAATGTTTCTTTTTTAGCCATCAGGATAATTTCTGATTGGTTATTAGGAAACTGTAAACATTCAGATTAGACTGTTTGAATATATAACTTTTTAGTGCTTAGGGATATGGGTGAAAGGAATCATTCAAATTGACCAGAATGACTGGCTATGAGAATGGAAAAGTATTACTTTAATTAAATTTTATTAAGTAAATTGTTACTTTAGTAATGATTTTTTTTTTTTTTTTTGCTTTTTGGGTCACACCCAGCAATGCTCAGGGGTTACTCCTGGCTCTGCACTCAGGAATTACCCCTGGCGGTGCTCGGGGGACCATATGGGATGCTGGGAATCGAACCCGGGTTGGCCGTGTGCAAGGCAAACGCCCTACCCGCTGTGCTATTGCTCCAGCCCCAGTAATGAATTTTTTTAATTTGTTTTTTTGTGTTTATTTTTGGGCCATACCTGGTAGTGCTCAGGGCATATTCCTGGCCCTGCACTCAGGGATCACTCGTGGTGGGCGCAGGTGATCAGATGGGATGTTAGGGATCGAGTCCAAGTTGACTGCAGGCAAGGCAGTTGCTCCTCTGCTCTGGCTCCAAATAATTAGTTTTAAGCCAGATTAGGAGGCACTCAGGCCCTGTTCCTGGCTTTGCACTCAGGAGCGATCCTTGGAGGTTCTCCACAGGCCGTGTGGTACTAGGGACATGAAAGTGGCCAAATGCAAGGCAAGCACGTCAACCTGTACTGTCTCCTGTCCTAGGTTGTCACTTTAATGAATTCTCTTAGTCACTTAGAGTTATGAGGAACCTTCTAAAAATAAAAGTGGCGCTTTATCAAATTGGGGCTGGTCTTCAGTGCTGGGTGGCTCACCTGGTGGACGAGGTCAGGTTCCTATCTCTGCGCTTAACTTGGCTGTGCTATCTCTCCATGGCCCCTCTGGCCTCTGCTGGGTGACCTGACCCAGGAGGGGCTAACAGTGGCCTGGACCTATTCTTACTCATGGGTCCTTAGAATTAAAACTTGAGTCAGTAAAGGAGCTAACGGTTTCCCAGGACACCGAGGGAAACACAATATAACGATGCATGCTCTCCATAGGAGCAAGAAGTGTTCATTTTGACATTCAGAGTTTCACCATGGACAGATATGCTGAGCTGTGAGTTTCAGAAGCTGGAATTAAACCGCTTGAAAGTGCAAGGGAGCTCACAGTGCAAACAGCTTAAGTAGCACTCACGGTAGGCTACGTATCACTCTGTTCTATGTTTGTTTGTTTTGTTTTGTTTTTTTTTTTGCATGAATTAATTCTTTTTGTCCTTAGAGCAGCTGTTTGAAATAGGCATTTCTCCCTAGTGTCTTCCTGAGAGGACATCCCTGAGGTAGAGAAAGTTAAGCCTTCTTTCCAAGGTCACACAGCGTGTCGTGGCGCTGCCATTGGAACTGGTGCTCTGGCTCCAGGTCAGCATTCACCCATCCTGCCTTGAGCCCCTCTGAGTGCCCGGCCCACAGCCTCTTCCTGCGATGCTCGGTGGGATTTTAGTACATGACACGCTGTAATTTTTAATGGAGTATAGACATTCCACCCTAAGTTGCTCCTGGAGTTGTTAATATTTTAAAACCTTATTTTTTCCGAGGCCTGATATTAGTGCACCAAGCTACTGCTCAGTAGATGTCTGGGATTTAGAGGTTTCAGTTGATGCAGGTTTTAGTGGATATCAGTTTAGAGGTTTTAATTGGCACAGATGCTGCTGATGTTCAGCTGAGTGCCCAGAAAATGGACTATTTGGTAAAATAAGAATGAAGTGTTTGAATTATGTCGTTGAAGATATTGTTATTAATAAAAACATTTTCTCTTTTACATCAAATGTGCATAAGCTTAGGAAAAGAATGTAGGAAGTGAGAATGCACTCGAAGGCTCTGCTTTTAAGCATTTGTCTTTCCACTCTTAGGAGCACTCAGGCATGAGAGTTCTAATCCGGAGGCCTCTGGGTTCGCCAAAGGCCCCCATACGAGGAAGGGGCACCATCCAGGCGGCCTGCTCTGGCTGAGCCATGGAATTGTGGTGGTGGAGAGGGGCAGGAGTTGGTGCTAGGATAGTGGTCCAGGGATAAAGGGCTGAATCAGTGCAGCAAAGAGGGAATGAAAATGGATTTGGAGACTCTGATATTCCAAGTTTTACTGATCAGATATAAATTATGAGGAGGATGTCTTCACCTTTGCTCAATTTCGACATCTCATGGGTTCAGTATCTCAGCACTAAGAGAATTTTAGAAATACCAAATCACCTTTCCTAATCAAATTGTTTATATCCACTAAAAATTTCATCTTTTCCTTCCAATTTTTGCCTTCTATTTTTACTCTCCTTTCTATTTCCAGAATCTCCATTTATGTCATTTTTAAATTTAACACTTCCATTTTTATTCTTGAGTGTGCTATAAATGATCTAACCCATTTTTTCTTATGCATACACCACTGCCTCGCCATTAACTTCATCTGTTACCATTTTATTAATGTCCTGGCCAATGATTACTTCATGTGGCTGACATCTGTAGATGTAACTGATCTCATTTTGGTTCTTGTCTATGTGAGAGAATAACTGATATGATAAAATCAGTCTTTGTCCTTTATGCTGTTTCCTGGCTTGACTAGCATCTGTAGAAATGAATCTTTAAATTGGTCCTGTTCTCTCCTTTCCTTGACTTTATGTGGAGAGTTTGAAAGACTGAGGCTTCTCCCCTCGCTCTCCGGCAGCCCTGGGTAATCTGCTGCTCTCCGGAACAAGTGGGTCTGTGCTGGGGCTCCCCGGGGAGGGACTGGAGGCCAAGACCAAAGATGGGAGCCGGAGTTAGCTTCTCCCCATGAGCAAAATTTATGATTTTGTTCATGATCCTCACAAGCAGTGAATTTGGTCCAAAGAGTGAAACCTAAGAGCTTCTGCCGAGAAGATTTAGACAAAAAAAAAAATGATTTGCATTTTAGTAGATTTCTCCTGGAGTGCATGTCTAGATTACCCACCCCAGCCTCTGTCCTGACCCCTACATAAACCAGAAGATCCCGGGCTGTAGGGATAGCACAGCGGGTAGGGCATTTGCCTTGCATGCGGCCGACCTGGGTTCGATTCGTAGCATCCCATATGGTCCTCTGAGCACCGCCAGGAGTAAATCCTGAGTGCATGAGCCAGGAGTAACCCCTGTGCATTGCCAGGTGTGACCCATAAAGCAAAAAAAACACCCCCAAACCAGAAGATCCCTTGACTGGGATCTCCCCACACTGACCTCTGACAGTTCATTCTCCCCACAGTAACCAAAGAGAAGGATATAGTGACATGTGAAGGAGGAGAGTGTTATGGTGTCACAACCCATAAAAATGAATGTAAATATGTCACAGACATGTGGGAGTTCATGTGTAGAAAACAAAACAAATATTCTATTTTCATAGAAAAGAAACACAGATTTATAAGAAATTACCTAACCATGAATTAGCCCAGACATATGAAGACCACATTCCTTTGAGATGCAAATCCTGAGACCTTAGGAGAACTTGAGGCTCTGAGAAGGGTGGATCCCTCAGAAAAGGGGGCGCTCTGAGAATCAGGTGGTCCTGAGGTGGAAGGGTGGCTCAGTGTACAGCTTTCCCTTGGACAGCATCACATCAACTCTCACTTACATGGAGTCCTTCAGGCCAAGACAACTTGGAGAAATTGTATACAACCTTCTCTCAAAACTGCCCTTAGCTTTTCCTCTTGAACATGTTCTTTCTTTCTTCTCACATTTCTCTAAGAACATTTCTTTAAGTAAATGAATTTGCTTTACTGAAAGAAAGAGATTTAAGCAATGAGATGCTATTTATGCCTGTCAAATTATATGACATTTTAAAAAATGTATACAATATTATCAAAGATTTAGAGAATGAAACATAGTAACTATTTCTAGGTGGCATTTAAAATGGTTCAATATTTCTGGAGGAAAATTTGGTAGCGTGTTATAGAAGACAAAATGAATTCAGCAATTTATTTTAGACAATAAATTGGAGAATGTCTGAAAATGGTCTATGTATAGAAGATGTGGTTGGTGGCTGTTACAGTGATGAGACATGAAACACCTAATCTAGGGTAAAATAAATAATATTTAACATGTCTAGAGAGTGGAATTTTTGTGGTGCCAGAAAGAATGATAGTGCTAGAGTCTTAATGTTGTTTGTTTTTTAATTTATCATGAAACTCTCATCATGTATGCAGAGTATTATGTATCTCACTCATTCGCGATATGTCAGTGAGAAATTCAGAGAAACATGTAATTAGACCTCTTATTGTAAGCATGAAGTATGCTGGTGACTTTGTATAGAAGAAAAAGTCTGCCAGACTATGAGAAAATAGGAATGTTTCGCTTTTGATTGTAAGTATAATTGTATTTTGTTTTTATTTGTGACAAACAAGTATCAAGTGATAGCATAGCGGGTAGGGCATTTGCCTTGCATGCGGCTGACCTGGGTTCGATTCCTCAGCCCCTCTCGGAAAGCCCGGCAAGCTACCGAGAATATCCCGCCTGCACGGCAGAGCCTGACAAGCTACCTGTGGCGTATTCGATATGCCAAAAACAGTAACAACAAGTCTCACCCTGGAGATGTTACTGGTGCCTACTTGAGCAAATCGATGAGCAACAGGATGACAGTGACAGTGACATATATATATATATATATATATATATATATATATTTTTTTTTTTTTAAGGAAGCACATGGTTTTCTTCACTAAAGGTTGAAAGCTGGTTTTTTTATAATGCTTATAGAGAGGTTTATATACAATTCTTTTCTTTGAGAGCAACTTTTAATAAATTGTTTTAAGAGAGGGAAGTTAAGTTTGGGTAGTTGAGTACATTTTTGTTATATTATCTTCTACATTTGAAATGAGTTTTAAAATTTACCTTTAATATTCATAAAAGAGCAAGAGAAATAAAAATAACTATGATAAGTGGCTTTTTTGTATAATGGTATATTCTTTTGAATTATTTTTTCTTTCTTTTTTAAAAAATTATTTATTGCTGTTTGGGTTACACCTGGTGATGCACAGGGGTTACTCCTGGCTCTGCACTCAGGAATTACTCCTGGTGGTGCTTGGGGCACCATATGGGATGCTGGGAATCAACCTGGGTTGGTTACGTGCAAGGCAAATGCCCTATCTGCTGTGCTATTACTCCAGTCTGAATTATTTTTTTCAAAAAATATATTCTTATTCAGTCTTATAAAACCACAGTCTTATACTTCTTATCAAGAAGTACTTCTTTTTTTAATTTGCAAATTAAAGTACTTAATTTTATTTACATAAAATAAAAATGTAAGTTCTTTAGCCTACCTTTATTTTTCTCATTCTCCAAAAGGAAGGTGGATCTTTTTTTTTCTTTTTTGGGGGGCAGGACTTCCTCCTGGCTCTGCATTCAGGGATCACCCCTGCAATCTAGGGGAACCATATGGGATGTTGGGGATTGAACCTGGGCTGGCTGTGGGCATAGCAAGTGCTTACCTCACTGTACTATCTTTCCGGCCCCCAGGGAGATGAATCTTTAAGTCAATTGTTCTAAGTAATTTTTCACTGCCATTTTTTCCATGTTTTGCATGTAACGCTATTTTAAATTTTAATAATGTTAGACACTTGGGCTACCCCGTGGTTATAATGAATATTTACCTCTCTGTTGCTCACAGGACACTGCTCTGCTCTTCAGTGTGTGTGAAGGACAGTATGTTGCTAACAGGACACACCTGCATTTTAATACGCTCGGGAAACTGGTGCTGGGAACCGAACCCGGGTGTGTGCACGCCAGCCTCCTGAGCGCTCTGCTCTCCTTGGCCCCCAGTTACTTTTATTTGCTTAATTTTCTATGCATTTGGGAAAAACAAAATACTATTCCCCACTGCGCTCAAATTGTGCCGAGCAGTTTTAAATCTTTTCAGAATATCAGTATAGCAGGAATTCTTACAGCTTTATTTTTCCTGAGGATACTTCCCCCTCCCCCCTAGTCTAGGTTGCTTCTTTAGCCCAAATAGATAGTTTTGACTTGACGCCCTCTACACGCTCCTGCTAGATCCCCATTTTCCTGGAGAAGCAGTTGGTAATAGTTTTCTCAGAAAGACTGTGTGGGACGTAACTTTTGCTGCCTTTATTCTCCCTTTATGCTCGATTGACAAGCTAACTTTTGGAATTCCAGCCTGAGAACATGTCCTCCTTAGAATTTTCAAGATGGTTCAGAGCTGGGAACGCGAAGATGTGGTTTGTGAGGGACAAACAGGCTTCTGGCTTGCTCACCACGGCACCTTGGAGTAATCTGCTTACCCTGAAAAGACTAACTTGGGCTCCCTCTGACAGGCCCTTCAGAAAGCTGTCGTGACAGACCCTTTGCCTCATGCAGGCCCTGGGATTCAGCTACGTCTGGCCCTTCTGTGAGGCGCCAGGCTAGAAAAAGCCAGCGCGCCTTCGCCAGTGTCCTGTCCGCTGACAGGCCTGACCATCGGGCACACTTGGTTTCCACCCCTGCGGGCTTCCTGGGGTACAGAGGATTCTCTCCCCTGTGGCTGGCCGCATGTGCAGGCCCATGGAACTGATTCCAGGTCACATCCGTCTAGAGGAGCCCCCTCCGGCTTAGCTCCGTGACCCTGCGCTGCTGAACTGGGCCTAGTGGCCTTGTGATTCATTGTTTCAAATTCAGCTAAGGGGTCCACTTCTTAAGGAAATGTTTATTTCTTTACTTCTCCATCCTCCCTATGCCTTCTGCACTCTGTTATCTCTTTTGTCTGTACTTTTTAAAAAGGGGCCATTCCCAATGGCTCTCTGCCGGGCATGCTTGGGACCCGAACAGGCTCATACCCAGTGGAAGATGCAGTGTCTGAGGTTGAGCTCAGCATCTTGCATCTTTCAGCGTGTGCTTTACACTCCACCCACATCCCAGACTTCTTTCATGAATCTCTTTTGCACTCAGAGTTGTACTAGTCAGGTATGGTCTTCTTACCCGGAGCAAACCTATTGATTGATTTTTTTTTTTTGGATGGTGGCACACCTGCAGTAAATCAGACCTCTTCCCACTGTACTCAGGGGACCGTGCAGAGCTGAGGATAGAAGCTGGTCTAGCTCTCTGGTCCAATATTTTGATTTACTTTTAGACTTTCTACCATCCCTGGTGGTGCTCAGGGGACTGTGTGGTGCCAAGAATCAAACCCAGGTGAGTGCTATGCTGAGTCAGGGCCATAACTCCTGTATTATCTCTCTGGTCCCTGACATACCGAAATGGAACCCTAGATGTACCTAATATAGGTGGTAGGGAATGACAAGTTTTTTGTTCTTACAGTACCCAATTAAACTTTTTGATAAAAGTTACTTATAAACTTTAAAATAGTAAAGTTATATTTATTTAAAATAATATCTAAAATCGGTCAATTTGTGAATAAATTATATACATAAATAATTTATTAAATTTATAATAATCCTTGTCATAAGAACCCTATGAAGTAGTCTCTAACCGTACTCCCCATTTGGAGTTAAGAAAAGTTGGAATAGGCTTACATTCTCTACACTGCAAATGATGAGTAAATAAGTGGTGAGCCCAAAATTAGGAATCCAGCTCAAGACTGATGTCACCCAAGAATGACTGACGGACAGTCCATCTCATTCGCAAACTCAACCCTAAGATATAAGCAGCAAACAAGAAGAGAACTCCTAATTTTATGAGCTAATTAATAGCTTTTTAGTGCAGTCAGTACATTTACATAGATTTCATAATAGTATAAATTTAGATGTTTCTTGAGAATCCAGAGGGGGGAAATTACCATAATTTAGAAAACACTGGGCCAAGAGTGATGGAAAGATTACAAAAGAGTATGAGCAAACCAAAGTTTTTAGCACTTTGTAAATGCAAAGCAACATAAACTTAAAATACTCATTGTAAAATGTGGGTCAGAGATCACCAGGTTGCCTATTGATCATCTGTCATCCTCTAAATCCTGAAGTGTTCTATTCCAGCAATAGCTATGAAAATACTAAGGAAAGCATATTTTTGTCTACATCCAATAAGAGTTCTGACTTTAAAGAGAAGAGGGAATCTTAACTTATAAAGATCCCTATGTTATGACTGGATGGGATCTTGGTAAGATCCAGTCCTTTGTTCTTATAGGGAAAGGGAACAGGCAGAAATAAAATCTTTAAGTATAGTGTCACAGGGCTTTGTTTCAGAAAGAAGATTGAAACTGGGGATCAGAAATCTGATCTTAAAATTCTAATTCTTTCAGTTAGAGTTTAGGGGAGCTTGAGCAATATTCATAAATTCCGTGAGTACCCTTCTCTTATCATCTTTACCATCACTTCCTGGTGCTTTGAATTGGCCTCAAAAAGACCTGGAGAGTTGCTTTTATCTTTTATTTTTTAATTTTATTCATTTTTAAATATTTAATTTAATTTTTTTGTTTTGGGGGCCACACCCAGCAATGCTCAGGGGCTACTCTTGGCTCTACACTCAGAAATTACCCCTGGCGGTGCTTGGGAGAATCAAACCTGGGTCAGCCTCATACAGGCAAACGCCTTCCCCTCTGGACTATCACACTAGCCCCTACTTATAGCTTTCAAACTTTAAGACTTATTTCAGCAGAAATCACACTACCAATTTAGAGAACACAATCTTTTTTTTTTTTCCGTTTTGGGTCACACCTGGCAATACACAGGGGTTACTCCTGGCTCTGCACTCAGGAATTACTCCTGGCAGTGCTCAGGGGACCATATGGGATGCTGGGAATCGAACCCAGGTTGGCCGTGTGCAAGGCAAATGCCCTCCCCGCTGTGCTACCACTCCAGTCCCAGAGAACTCAATCCTTTAACTCCTTATAGAAAGTCTTTAAGCTTTTACTAATAGTAAGTGATACTAAGTTTCTGTATAAATCTCCTCGTGTTATCTTTGATTTTTGTTAATGTTACAGAATTCATAATGATGGTGTCTTAATTCATAATGAGGGAACAATAATGATGGTTCTATATGTTTGAACATGGAATTCAAATATCTGGAAGAATATTTGCATATGTTTATTGGGTCCTACTGTGTTTAAGCTGTACCCCAGAGTCGGGCCGTGCCGGATGAGAGTTGCCTTGGCGTGGCCCCTTGTAACAGACAGCCCCTTTTAAGTGCTATCTTTTCCATACCTGTGCTTCTTTGATTTGTTTCCTGTTTTTTGAATTAACTGGCAAGCAGTTGCACATGTGTTATTTTGGGTGAGGGGCAAGGCCTACCGTAGTGGTGCTTAGATGGCTGCTCCCAGCACAGTGCTTTTCTGGGCGTGCTCAGGGGGCCTTGAGGTGCCTGGGATCACACCCAGGCCTCCACACCTAAGACATGCACTCAGACCCTTGAACCGTCTAGGCAGTCGGTTCTTTATTTCTTTCATTATTTTAAAAAATCTAACTTAATTTTTACTTATTTATTTTTTTGGCAGTTGGTTCTTTAGCATAAAAGTGGACAATGCTAAATTCATAGTACACTCAAGCTAACTAACATAATTTATACTAAAATAGTCGACACAAGGCATATCAGTGCATAATCTATTTTTGAAATTTTTTTTTATTTTATAAAATTGTTCACAATGTTTGATTCCATTTAATATTCAAACACCAATCCCACCACCATGACACCTTCCCACCACCATATATTGGGTGTTTTCATCCCGAACCCCAACCCCTGCCCCAAAGCAGAACCGAAATAATATATTTTGTATTGTTTGCTATGAAAAAACCGCTGAAAATGCTACAAAAAAATTATCCTTAGAGGAAAGAGTATGAAGATTGTTGTATTTCACCCAGGGACCATTAAGTTCAGCTATGAGATCACTAACATGTTGTTAGAGTTGAGCCTTGAGTGCTTTTTATATATGTATCACTGTATCACTGTCATCCCGTTGTTCATCGATTTACTTGAGCGGGCACCAGTAACATCTCTATTACACTCAGCTCTGAAATTTTTGCAGCCTCTCCTTACTCGTCTTTCCCAACGATTGGAGGCTTTCAGGGTCAGGGGAATGAGACCTATCGTTACTGTTTTTGACATATTGAATATGCCAATGGGAACTTGCCAGGCTCTGCTGTGCAGGCAGAATACTCTCAGTAACTTGTATATGTATATGTATGTGTATGTGTATGTGTATGTGTATGTGTATATATGTATCTGTAAAAAAAAAAATGTATGTTTTCCCCTCTAAGACTGGTTCAAACCTATCAAACGTGGTGCCATAATCTTGGAGTACAGAGGGGGAGGTGTGTGGGGGGTGTGTGGTTTGAGGTATTTCCAGGAATAGATTCACTCTTAGGTGAGGCTCTGCCCAAGTGTGTGGGGAGTGGCTGTGAGCATGGTAGCAGCTGGGTTCTGGAAGTTGTTGGCTGCCGGGGCTGGGTCTCTTGGGTCAGGGAGGGGTCTCACCCGCCCCCACCCTGGCCGCCCCGAGTGAAATAGCCTGGCGGGTCCTGCTTACGGTGAGTGTCATGTTATGCCCCCTCCCAGAGAGAAGGACATGGAGTGCATAATCTATTAAAATCATCATAAGGCAAATAATCATATGACATGGCATATATGTTTTTATAGAATAATTTGGAAGAGGATGAAGATGTGGAAATGAAAAACAGTATAACCCAGGGAGACAAACTACGTGCCTTAAAAAGTCAGAGACAGCCTCGCTCCTCACCTTCCTGTGCATTTAGGTAGGTTGATGTTTAACCTTTCAGTGTATACTGCATTACCAGTTGTGAACACAGCAGTTAACCTGGGGGTTATTTTTCATGTGTCATGTTCATGTCCAATCTTTTTATTATTACTATTTTGCTATTTTATCACTGGGAGTGAAGTTTCATTTTATTTATTTTGGGGGTGAAGGTTTTTGGATGACACCTGGCGATGCTTGGGGGTTACTTCTGGCTCTACATTCAGTAATTACTCCTGGCAGTGCTCTTGGGACCGTATGAGATGCCAAGGATTGAACCTGGGCCGGCTGCAAATGCCCTACCCGCTGCATTGTCGCTCTGGCCCCAGGAAGGAAGTTTTAGAATATTTTTGTAATTTGTATTTTTATCTAAGTACTGTGATTTACGAAGTTGTTCATAGTTGAAATCAGGCATACAGTGTTTCAGTATTTATTTCGTCACCAGGGTCAACTTCCCTCTACCAGCACATTTTTAAATTTGGTTATTGTAGTTTAGGTCTCATGCTTTCACTTTTTTTGGTTCTACAATTCAGATTTCTGTCTCTGAAATTCCACTGAAAATTTGCTAGGCAGTGTTTCTGGAATTCTGTGCTGCAAATGCCATTTGCATTTGGAATTTTTTCCCTCAGAGTGACTTTTCTGCCTTCTGGAAAATCCTCACAACCATGCTAAGGTTTTAGTTTTGAATCTGTAGTATGCAGAAAAGTATTGTCTGTCAAGCTTTGGCATATCCAACTCCCATAGTGTTCTGTCCTGGGGAGTAAAATTAGTGATGTTTGTTTATTATAAGCAATCATGTTTTTGAAGTCTGAAACTATTCATCATGATCAGTCGATGGGATTTGATTTAAGTATATTTTGAACCCATGATTCTGATAATAGGTTTTAGTTTTTTGTTTATTTCGCCCAGTGGTGGGCAGGGGCTACTTTTGGCTTTGTGCTCAGGAGTGACCCCTGGTGGTGCTCACGGATCACTTGTGGTGCTAGGGATTCAAAACTGGGTTGACAGCATGAAAGCAATTGCCTTAATATTTGTATTATCTCTCAGCCCCCATTTTTGTTTTCTAAGGCTTTAGGGTCAATGTAGATACACAAAACATGTGCAAATATTACCAAGATTTTTTATTGAGAGCCAGAGAGCTGGCATAGCAGGTGGGGTACTTGCTTTGCACTTGGCTAACCTGGGTTTGATCCCTGGCACCCCATATGATCCCGTGAACTTCTTCTAGAGTGATCTAACCCAGGAGTGTGCCCTGAACTCAGCAGGGGTGGGGGGTGACCCAAGACCAATCAATCAAACAAAAAACAATAAATTCTTTATTGTACGTATGTGTATGTATTATATACATTGTACATATTCTTTTTGATGTGGCATATGCCAAATGTTAAATGATTGCTTTTCTTTGAATTTTAAGTAAGAGGCCTTATACTGTTTTACCACTATGATAATGTCACACAGACTTACAGGGGGTTTCATGTGCTATCTGGGCAACTTGTAACACTTAAGTCGGATTGGGTCTGGTTACATTTCAGTACTGGTTTCCTGACCTGAGAATGAATGTCAGTTTAAAGGTGAATTAATAGTTTCCTACTGTAAGATGAGAAAATTGCATTAGAAGCATTTTGTTTAGTAATAACCACCAACTGGGCTGTCGCAATAGCATAGCGGGTACGGCATTTGCCTTGCACGCAACCGACCCAAGTTTGATTCCTCTGTCCTTCTTGGAGAGCTTGGCAAACTCCCTGTGGTGTATTAGAGATGCCAGAAACAGTAACAACAAGTCTCACAATGGAGACGTTACTGGTGCCTGCTCGATGAGCAAATCGATGAGTAATGGGAAGACAGTGCTACAGTGACAGTGCAATAACCACCAACTACCAATGGGAAACTGAGTAGTTCCTGACTAGTTGCAATGGGTTAGAACCTATGTTGGCTGTCTAGAATGAGATTTAAATAAGTTACTACAATATGCATGTGTCACCACCCATGTTCACATTGACTATTTAAGTTAGAGATCAGTTAGAGACTATTTAAGTAAATCACTCACGAGGGAGTGAATTTTGAGTGGAACTGATCTTCCAATACAATGCTGTTCAAACTGTATTCTTTCTACTATTTGTATTTTCTAAGCCAGTAGAAGATTCTTCAATTTAGTATATTTTACCAGTTTTTTATTTACCATTTTTCTCTCAAAATTCTAAAAATTTAACTTTCGATTCATTATAATTAATTTCAACTAGATTTATACTTTACTCTTTAGATGTAAGGAAGAAGAAGAGGTAAGTTTGAATGTAACCTTGTAAATGTATACCTAGAACAAGAACTTCTACACAGAGTTTTAGAAGACTTGTTCCAATATTGTTTTCCTATTTTCTTTCATCCCTCAAAGTTTTATTTTGTTAAAGCACCTTGAATTACAAAGTTATTCACAGTTGAGTTTTTGAAGGTTTTTCTGTTTTCATTTTGTCTTCAAAAGAATCATCCTACTGTTTTGAATTTAATTTTTTAAAGTAGCTATTGTACCATTATGAAACATTTTATTTTTTAAACCTGTAATGGATGTCATGCTATCTATGATTAGAAAGCAGTTTGCTGTGTATGAAATCCAAAATGAAAGAAAACATCTAAGATGGGCTTTTGCGCCATTTCTGTCGTAGTAAAGTAAATGAGTATTCATTTGCAGTATTCATCTCTTTTGCCAATTTAGTATTCTTTTTGGGAGGGAGGGTCTGGTCTCTACAATATAATTAAATAAGTGAGCATGTGATATGTGAGCATCTGTCTTTGATCCCTGCAGGCTGGACGATCTGAAAACACACCCAAGAGCAACATCTCATCCCTTCAGGTACTGTCAGCCAAGACCGAGTTTCTAGTAGCTAGTCAATAAATGCTTCCTGTTATAGTGTTTTCCTAGTTCTTAAGCCCATGGAAATAGCATGCCAGGCATCACTCTTTAAACTCCCCCCTCCCTGTTCTGGCTTGTTGCAGTCTGCTATGTTATAATGCCCTCCACGCAAATGATGTTTCCCTCTGGTGTCCGGGAGACGGAGACGTTGATCTCGATCTCGAACCTGAGTTTTCTTAGGTTCCCAGCACCACAGGGGTCTCTCCCCAGCTGCTACTCTGTAGCACGCCTTTGGCTCCGTGATTGATTCAGGTTTTAGCATTTCTATTAGAACTCTTTCCTTTGCTTATGCATCTGTTTGTTCCCCTCCTTTATTTTCTAGTTTAATTTCTTTCCCCAGCCCTCTGTTTGAGGAGGAAAACGTTAGTGTTTTTCTTGGAAAAAATATCGTTTGAATACTTCCTGGTGGCGCCAGGATCTTGTTGAGGTCTTGGTAAAGGCACCAGAAGAGTTTGCTAATGATCGTTGAGGTAAAGAAGAAAAGAAGATCCATTCCTTACGCCTGGTATGAGTCAGCTCTGGGGATAGGGCCCAGATGCTTGAGCTGCTTCTCCGTGCCACTCTCTCATTCTTACTTTAGAGGCAGAGAGGTCCTTATGCTGCTGCTTGCAGGGAGGATAAAGGGGGAAAATGTGTACAGATAAAGATAAATTATAAATGATAAAGACCAATTTTCTTTTTTCTGTTTCTTGCTTTTTGGGGCCACACTTGGAGATACTCAGGTCTTACTTTTGACTCTGTACTCATTGATCTCTCTTGGGGGGCCGAGGGGGGCATGTTGGGTGCCAGGGATCGAACACAGGTTGACCACATGCAAGGAAAGCTGTACTGTTTCCCTGGCCCCTAAGTGAGCTTCTTCTTAGCAAACAGGAAAAGAGAATCAAGATACATTAAGTGATCTGTTCCAAATAAAACAGATTTGATACTAAAATTGTGACTGGCCCTGACTGTCTAGCGTTCAGTCCATTTTCTCCTTTCCATCCACTATTTACTCACTATTCTGTCTGACTGGTCTCTGAGAATTGCAATGAGAAATAGTTCTTTGTTTTTAGCGGAATCTATAGCAAGGGACACCGGGTGGTGCAGTAGTGAGCAAAGCTGTTACTCACTGTGGGAATGTCTGATGACAGAGCTGCCTCCTTGTCTGGAAATTCAGTGAAGATTTGCACTGCCTGACAGGAGATGGCGCATCCGAGAGACCAGTGGTAGGAGGGACTCAGATGGGGGCCAGACAGAAGGGTTGAAAGGAAGCAGGGGAGCAAACACGGCAGGTGTACAGCCAGCTGAAGGTGTACCATAGTTCACCTGGAGAACTCAGGTATGGATGTTCCCTGGGTAGAGGCGTCCGTCCGGACAGTTGGGATTTTCAGTGCTTCTCAATAAGGCAACCAGCAAATTGTAGATTTTGCCAGGAATTTAGACTTTCTGCACACCATGGAAACATTAAGTAGTCTAGCGAAAGGAAATGATAAGATATTTTAGACTTCACTGGACATTCTCCAGATATTAAGTTGAAAGGAGTAAGATTCAGAGTCTGCCAGAAGTCAAGGATGCCTCACCTAGGGTATTTGCGGCATGGGAAAGAGAGAAGAGATAGCAAATATAAGGAAAAGGAAATCTAAGGAAGAGATCAAGGAAGGTGGGATTGTGTGATTGAGAGCAGAGTTTTGGATCTTGGATTTGAATCTCTGTTCTGCCACTTGCTCATGGAAGGCTTTGGGCAAGGAGCTGAGGTAACATGCAGAAGGTTCTTAGAAGCCAGTGTTGGCTGCTGTTGGCATCATCATTAGACCCTGCCATGATCTTTTCAGCGTGGAGGACATTATCTCGCTCTTATCAGCTACTGAATGTGAAGAGAGCAGAGCTTCCTGTGACACTTTGCCCATTTTCTTTTTCTTCCCACAAAGACTGTGTTCTTCCTCACAAGGATCAGCGTCTACTTTGAAGACCTCAAAAGTGGTTTTGTCCCCATCCGTGACAGCCAAGAGGATAAACAGAAATTCTTTGTCCTCAGGCACCAACATAAGGAGGTAATTTTTCTTTCCTTCTTCTGAGCGCTGAGGTGAGGTAGAGGACGTCTGTGGCAAAGCGTTTGACTGACGTGTGTCAGAGGTAGGACCAGGAAGAAGGGAGGAAAGACAGGTAGCTCTCTGGCTCCCCATCCTCTTTCCCAGTGGCGCCCTGTGGAGGGCCAAGGCCATGGAGGGGAGGCCCAGCAGCATCCCTTTCTGGCCGGAAACAGAATTCGGTCACAGACACTGAAAACACCAGCATTATTGTTTCTCCCCAGCTGTTTATGTGCAAAAACTTAAGTGAGTCTAGTCATGTGGCTGAATGTGAGTCAGTTAAATCTTGTACTTAAGTTTGCTTTTTACCTTGTCCTTTCAACGTAATTCCTGTGTCAGGATAAGCAGAACCCTCTGATGTTTTATTCCCAGACCCCTGGTCAGATGTTTTAGCCAGCCTCTTTGGGTCTTTTGACAGAGGAAATTGGCATGCATAAAAGTCACATATTATAGTGTCAACAAGTGATAAGGAGCCATTCTGTCACCATGTGTATTGATCCAGATCTATTCCCATCTCATTCTCCTAGTGTTGTAAATATGTATTTTAGACTTGTGACCCCATGTAAATGCACATTGTTGTCTGTGTTTTCTTCCCTGCACCCGTGTCTTCCATTCAGCTTTTCCATAAACTCCCGGCTAGCCAGTTCTCTGGGGAACTTGAACGCTGCAACCGATGATCCAGAGAACAAAAAGTCCTCGTCTACCAAGGCGGGTTTCCTAGCCAGTCCCTTCACCAGCCTCTTGAATGGCAGCTCCCAGCTGCCTGCCAGAAATTACCCTGAGCTCAATAATAACCAGTACTGCCGAAGCCACGGCAGCGGCGGGAGCATCCTCAGCAGCCAGGCGAGCCCACCCGGCAGCACGACCGAGGAACGCAGCAGCGCCATCCTCCGACCCACCTACACTGGCCTTTCTTCTTCTTCAGCAAGATTCCTGAGCCGTTCTATCCCTGTAAGTTCGCCGACAACACCTTCTGGTCCTCAGAACCCTGAACAAAACTTTTGTGCCTTACCTTCCCAGCCAAGGCTGCCACCAAAGAAATTCAGTAGCCCCAAGGAAACTTCTGAGTAATGCCTTCCCTGTCTGCCCTGACACTGCCACGTGACGATCCGTTGGCTCCTCTTCAAGTAAACGCCAAGTTTCAATCGTGTTTCCTTCCTTTTTTTCCTTCTCCTTCCCTCCCTCCTTTTCTAAAAGTGGTTTCTTTTGGAAGAGAATTGACTTTCATTCCCTTTATCATGAAAGTTGTTGACTTAAGTTACTTTTATATACTTAGTTTTGGGGCCACACCCGCCAGTGCTCAGGGGTTATGCTTGGCTCTGCACACAGGAGTCAGTCCTGGCAAAGTTCAGGGGACCATATGGGATGCCAGGGATTGAACCTGGGTTAGCTGTGCGCAAGGAGAACGCTCTACCCGCTGTGCTATCATTCCAATCCCATTCGCTTTGTTTGTTTTGTTTTTTGGGCTACACCAGGCAGTACTCAGGCTTGCTCCTGTCTCTCTACTCAAGAATTATTCCTGGCAGTGCTCTGGTGACCATAGATGCAGGGATCAAACCTGGGAGAGCTGTGTGCAAGGCCAACAACCTACTGGCTGTGCTGTCTCTCCAGCCTCGACTTAAGTTACTACTTTTGAGTCATGTTTTCAAATCACTCTTAACTGATGCAAAGCAGGAAGAGATTCATATGATAGTTTGTGGTCACATTAGAAATCCTGACATTTTCCACACCACATATAAATAAATGAAGTTGGAGTATTTAAATGTGGAAGTTCTGAGTAAACTAGGAACTTAGAACTAGGCATGAGGCACCTAAGTATGTCACTACCAGGAAGTAGTGACATGCTTGAGTGGAAGTGGAGCCAGCATGAATTTCGTGGCAAACAGGACATTCGTGGGTGACTGGGATCTAGGAGCAGGGACGGCGGTCAGTGTGGCCAGGAGGAGTCAGCGTACAGGGGCCACTCCTGGCAGTGCTGGGGTCGACAGGTGGTCCTAGAGACCATGTTGGCTGCATCCAAGGCAAGCACCTAAACCTCTATTTTATCTCTTCACTCCAGACCATCACACTTTTAGAGACTGGATGAGCTCCAAATCATGAGTTTGAACCCCTCCCCACTCTTTAGTGATCAGTCATCCTCTCTGGCGGGCCTTCGGCTCTGTCAAGGAGAATGAGACTTGTAGGAAAGTGAATTTTGGTTTGAGAGAAACTAGGGACCTGACCTCACAGATCAAGGAGGTGCGGGTTAGGTGAAACACGGCCGGTGTGCAGGGCATAGTCAAGCTCTGACTTCCATTTGCTTCGAGTATTAGCCATGATGGAGAGCGACTCTTTTCTGCAAGGCTTTTGGGCAAAGGGAGAAGTGCTTGAGGCAGGAATCTTCTGGGGACCCTTAGGAAAGCCATAGCCACTTGGCAAAGAATGAAACACGTTCTCCTCCAATGTCAGTTTAGAAATTGTGTTTCTAACCTGAGGAAGCAGTATGTGTGTGTGTGTGTGTGTGTGTGTGTGTGTGTGTGTGTGTGTGTGTGTGTGTGTGTGTGTGTGCATACTTGTGTCTGTCTGTCTGTCTGTCTGCCTGCCTGCCTGTCTGTCTGTCACGGTCAGTTGAACATATTGCCACTCTCATTCCTTCTTCAAAGTCTGTACCTCTCTATCCTACAGCCCTCTGATTTCATTCCCGGTAGTGTTCATCAACAGTATTCCTTTAGATTTCTGTTTAGATTTTCTGACCTTTGGAAACTGTCAGACACTCCACCTTGTGCTTTGGCTGAGACCACTCTTTTATAGGCATGTGTGTGCGACCTTAAATCCTAGTCCCTGGGGCTGGGGGCAGGGGGAGAGTGAGTGCGTATTCAGATTTTCATAAGCAGGTTACAAGACTTACGCTTGAGAGTAGGGTTGGGTTCAACCTATCTCTTTATATTTGATTGTATGTCAACCTCCTTTTTGTTTTCTTTTGGGGAAAATACATCTCAGTTTTCAGAAAAGGTATTTCAGTGTGGATATACAGGTAATGCTATAACTATCTTGAAAATTTCATGGCTGAACATATGATGCCATCCACATTTACAACTGGAAAGCACGGAAGGCATAGTTAGCGTGACAGGAACAAAATTCTCCCTTTTCTTCTCGATCCTAGTGTGTCTCATTGCTTCAGGAAACAGGGAAGGTGTTTCTCAGAGCATTTTGGCTGCTCCCTTCACCGTGTTTATATAATGGAATATTGGTTTCATTCCATATTTTGTTACTTGCCTTCATCTCTCCTCCTCCTCATCCTTTTCTCCCGGTCTGAAGAGCATCATTTTCCAATAACCAAATGAAAGCTAATTGTCTCTGTGGGCAGCTGCTTCTGTTCTCCTGTCTCCTTCTTACACTTGTCATCATCTCATAAAGAAAAGCTTTTATAAATAGAATTGCCAGAACACCAGCACTGTCTCCACTCACCTCTCAGAAATAAGAAGAAACTATCTCCTGTGCCTCTTTTTCTCCTTTATTTTGCTTAGAAAAATCTCTGTGAGAGGCTCATAGTCCTACCCTTGCAGGTTGGCTGGCCAAAAAAAAGTCTAAATTAAGATGGAAATTCCCTTTGGAGATGAAATGAAGCAGGAGGTTGTGAGTTTTTTCTTCTTTATCTATCGGACGTAGCTTTCCTATTATTGAGGGCTCTTGCTTCAGTAAGATGGTGCCTCTTCCCAGTGGCCTGAAGAAGTGAAACATGGAACCCTTGAAGAACTAGGAAGAAACCAGTCAGCAAAAAATTATTTTCAGTTCTCAGGTAGGAGATGAGTCAGTAGAGCAATATCCCCTCGACACCTTTAAGAAAGATCCAGCAATTCTTAGGGGCCGGGGGGGAGGGGTGTTTAGAGGGAGTCTAATATTTTAAAAGCTGCAATTAGCGTCGCTTTTTGAAAGCTGCAATTGTCTCTCACTTTAGGCAGTAGTTCAGCCCCCAGAAAAATGTAAAAAGTGATTTCCTTGTTCTGTCATTAAATGCTTTAATGCAGAAAACAAGAACAAATGTTACGGGATCCTTCTAGTTGTGACAAGCTGCTGGAGAAACAGAGGTTACTTTTAAGAATTTGACCTCTCCCGTTTGTCTTGAGGAGTTCCCTGCCCAGAGCAATGCCCAAAGTTTCACTTTTGTTGACCCACTTAACTGTGTTAAAAAAAAATCCGTTTCCCTCCCTGACATTCAGCGGAATTTTTAAATGCTTAAGAAATGAGGGACGTGTGATTATGGTGTGGGTGGAGTGGAAGTATTTTATTAAATTGAAATTACTTGCGTTATCTGTCTTGAATTTTGCTCTGTTTTATTTTAAGAGACTTACCTCTTTGTCCTTACCTGACCCACCAGTCTGGGCTAGGTCAGAGTGCGTCTTGAAGGCTCTTTTGTCCCTTGTCTTGGTCTTCACTGAAATACTTTCTTTTCACTCTGCTTTGTAGTCATTGCTCGCTTGGTATGTCCTCTAGCTGACTGTAAGCTCTGGGAGGGCAGGAATGGTACCTGTTTCTATAATTATATTCTTTGTGCCTAGCATATAGTAGATGCTCATGTGAAGTATTTCTTGGATACATTTAGGGCTGGTGGATTGTTTAAAGGAATCAATGTAGTAAAAATTATGCCCATTATCCAGTTAAAAGAAACCCTTGAAGATTTGAGAAAAAACATTTTTGCTCCAGATTTTATCACAAATAAGAAAAAGATGTGTATTTTGAATCAAAGTTTAATTCCAAAAAGCATATACTTCTCACATTATGTCTTATTTATATTGTGGGTAGGTATTTACCATAGAAGGGAAGCTGCAGAATATCTCATTTCCCCCAAAGGGTTAGGAAAAGCAGTGAAGAAAGGGCAACATTTTAATTGGGGTGTGGAGGGTGACTAGAAGGCTTCTAGGAGTCTAGCAATGAAAGTAAGGAGGAAAATGGCCATTAAGATAATGGGAATTGGTGCTGGAGTAATAGCATAGTGGGTGGGGCATTTGCCTTGCGTGCGGTCGACCTGGGTTCGATTCCCAGCATCCCATATGGTCCCCGAGCACCGCCAGGAGTAATTCCTGAGTGCATAGCCAGGAGTAACCCCTGTCATCTTAGGGTGTGACCCCAAAAAGCCAAAAAAAATGATAATGGGAATCATTAAGATAAGAATGAATAAGTTGCATCCTTAGGGCCAGGGAGATAGTTAAGGCAAGAGTTAAAGCACTGGCCTTGCACAAAACCAACCTGGAACATGGTCCCCTGAGCACTGCCATAGCGATCTCTGAATACAGGCCCACTGCACTATCATTCCGGCCCCTTGGCCTCGACTCTTATCTTTGCTGCTTCCCTGGAACTGGTACTTTGGCAAGTTACTTGCCTTCTCTGAGCCTAATGAAATGGAAATAATGATAGAGGCATATTAAGGCTTTGTGGATCCTGATGCTTTTACAATTTTGGCACTTAAAGGATAAAATTACTCATTTATGTACACGTCATATGAACATGACTGCTTTGTACGGAGTTTTAGTTGTGGGTCATGGATTGATTTAGTTGTGGGTCGTGGGGTGATGAGAATGGCAATGAGGTGATAAGGTGACTGGCTCGGCATAAATCACATGAAGTAGCTCACATGGTACTTATGGAAAGTTGTCATTCTTTGTTAGCACTTTTTTTTTAAATAGGCAGCAGGTGTTCAGGGTGACCAAAGCTGGGGTAAAGAGAGTCACCTTCAGATAAGGCTAGACCTGGAAGGTCAATCCAAATGTGGAAGTGCCATGTGAGCTCTGGGAGCATTGCAAATCCAAGTGCTTTGATTTGATCTGATCAAGTACAGATTCTTCTGGGAGTCACAGGGCTGCTAGCGCTTGGTGGAGACTTAAAGCAGACAGGTCTGAGCCTTAGCCACTGCGTAGAGATCCGACCCGAGGCCCTCTCTCGCGGTGGCCTTGGGAAAAGGTGGTGCTAATTCAACAATTCCATGTTTGAACACACATGATAGTACTGAGACTATTGCATACTTACTCATTACCAATAGTGACTTTATTTTTATTTTGAATTTTAAAATAATTTGTATAATTGGAAACCTAACTATTCTCTCTATAGTCCTTAGTGAGGACTCTGTGTGTGTGTGTGTGTGTGCGTGTGAGAGAGAGAGAGAGAGAGAGAGAGAGACAGAGACAGAGACAGAGACAGAGAGAAAGAGAGAAAAAGAGAGGGAGAGAGAGAGAGCTTTTTATTGGTACTGTTTTAGGAAGATGTGAGGGGAGATAAAGAGAGAACACTCCAGACTGGAAATAACAAGCAAAGAAACAGAGCCAAGTCAGCGAGACCCATGTTCCAGGGAGAACACGGCCTTGATAAGCAAGCTATTCTTGTTCCTATAACATTTGAGTCTGAGGATTTACAAGCTAATAGACTTTTATAAAAACTAGAATATAATTAAGTAATTTAATTTTTTTTGTCCTGTGTTCGGGATCATATTAATCCTTACTTTTAGGGTACAAACTTTTAGAACAATTTTTTATTCTACTGACCCATAAAATAAGATTCTTCTAAAAGCTTTTAAAAGCTGCTTTGGGTAGGACCTATTATTCTGTGATTCTCAAAAATGTCATTTGAGCCAGAGAGTATGGCGGGTAGGACACTTGCCTTGCACACAGCTGACCCCGGTTGGATCCTTAGCACTGCTTATCTGCTGCCAGGAGTGACCCCCGAGTGCAAAGCCAGGAGAAGGCACTGACCCCACCCCCAAATAAATACATGTGTATAAAATCATTAAGGCAGCTAGATTAAGCTTCGTTATTCACCTGTGTATAGATCTTCAAATATTTCCAAAGACGTTCTCAGGGTTATGTTGCAGGTTATGTTAAGTGAAGACATTCATTCTGTCCCGGAATTCTCCCACTCTTCACTCTTCTATTTTTCTACATATCCTTCTTTGATGATCTTGCCAACTTTGTCTTTTAATTCATACATAAAGTGGGGCCACCAAACTTTCTGGGAGAGTCAGGCTGCAAGTATATATGTCTTTGTTTAAAATAAAAATTAGTTTACAGAAAGAAGGAGGGTGTTCATTTGGCCTGTGGGTGGTAGTTTGTCACCCTTTCTTCAGAGCCTAGTCTGGTCCTACTGATCTCCTGATCTTTCTTTCCCCCTTATTCAGAAATGACCCATGATCCCTGAAGGCTTGGACTAACCCTAAGCTTTCTTCACTGAGCTTCAGGGCCCTCTCTGCCCTGTTCCCGGATGATACTTGGCACCTCCTATACGGTGTTTGCTCTGAGCTCTTGTTTCTGTCTCAGCCCTCGTGATCATCTTTACTTACTCCTGCCCTTAGGGAGGCCCTTTCTTGAGAGAGTCCTGCCCTCTTCATTTTTCATTTTCAAAGACACATTCTCTTCATCTCCTCTCTGAAGCATTTCTTAGGAAATTGAAACTAGCTCAGTGTTTTTCTTTTTGACCTGTTTCTATACATGTTGTGAGCATCTGCTTTTACCTGTTGTACTTTAATCCTCAAATTTTAAACTTTCCTCATCCTGACATTTCACAAAATTTCTTTATTATTTTTAGTTTGGGGGCCTCACCTGACGTGCCCAGGGCTTATTCTTGGCTCTGTGCTAAGGGATCAATGTTGGCAGGTTAAGGGGACCATACAGGTTGCTGGGAATCAAACCCGGTAGGCTGCCTGCAAAGCAAGCACCCTATCCACTCTAATATTACTTTGTCCCAAGGTTTCTTTTTAAAAGATTTTCTGATATTGACAATTATCATATTTGTTTTATTGTTGTATAAAAGTATTGTTAATGCACATTTAAATATAGGACATACTCCATTTCTGGGTTGCCTGCATCCCAAGTTGTAATGTATAATTACTTTTGTTTGTTTTATACATTCACTCCTCTTCATATTCCATAAATGTCAGTACTCTGAGGACTGGAGAGGTAACACAGGAATTAAGGAGCTTCTCTTGTTCATAGCCGAACCTCATTCAACCCCCAGCACCACCAGGGTTCCCCTTCCAAATATCAAGTGATATTTGGAAGATATGTTCTATTTAAATACTAATTAATATCTATAATGAATTTAGTTCTTGATAGACACAGGAAATTAAGAATACTTATTAGGTTTAAAGTTGAAAATAACTTAAAATGAAATTCCAAATGCTTAAAGCTTTGGTAGTCTCCTTATACCATTGTTGAATTGGTAAATGAGTTTCCGGTTCCAGAGGCTGTAGCCATTTTTATCCCTTGCTTCTTGCTGTTTTACCCAGTTAGAATGACTGGGACAGGGTCTCATTGTCAAACTGGACTCATGTCAGAACAGCCTTAGTAGCTTCCATGAGTTGGTTAAGCTCTTAGCATCAGACTGTGTACACATACAGACAGCTTGTTTTATAAAATTGTTGGTTCTTAAAATAGGACTTGGAATAATATAAACACACTAGATCCAGCTTCGTGAAATAACCAGTCTGATAAAAAGCTGCGGGCAGGTGGCATGTGCCTGCCAGCACACTTCCGTTGCGGCGTGGAGCGATGCCAGCATGACAGCCACACAATGCCTGTTATTTAACCTCCTTTCCCGATAATATGCTCCTACTTTTTGAGTTATATAAAAGCTTTTCCTGACATAAGCTTAATGTCTTTTCCCTCTGCCAGTTCTTGATTTTTATTTTTTAAAGTAAAGAGCTTTGGGGCAGTGGTTGTGTCACTCCCCTCGGTGACCAGGGCTTATACCTGGTTCTGTGCTCAGGGGTCACTCTTCAAGGTACTGGGGGAACCCTGGGTTCAGCTATGAGCAAGAGAAGCTCCTTAATTCCTGTGTTACCTCCCCAGTCCTCAGAGTACTGACATTTATGGAATATGAAGAGGAGGGAATGTATAAAACAAACAAAAGTAATTATACATTACAACTTGGGATGCAGGCAACCCAGAAATGGAGTATGTCCTATATTTAAAAAATTTCTATTGTATCCTGATTTTAAATATATTTAACTGCAAACTTAAGTGCTGTATTTAATTATTTTTAAAGAGTAACCATTATATTGTATTTGAAAGATTAATATTAGATTTAAAAACCATTGTGTTTAAATTTCAGCACTTTTTTCATCTCATGATATTGCTTTAAAATTGATGCAATTTCTCAGTGAACAGATATTAATAATATCAAGAATTTGGGTCAATCTCTGTATTGAACTACATCTTTGATAGTCATTCAATATTGATATTCTTTTTTTTCTTCCCTAAGGGGATTTGGGAATGTCTCTTGATAATTAAAGAATCAAATTATTTTAAGATCAGGATAATTCAGATAAGTACCTTTAAATTTGCATATAAGTTATTTAGGTACAGGTAAGTATTTGCAAATAGACACACTTGTAACTTAAATTTCCAGTGTCAGTGACTTTCTAATTTGTTGTAAAGTCTCCCAATTATTTTTGACTGTCCATTTGAAACATAGAATCTGATTTAATAATATGATTAGAAGTATGTAATAGGCACAAATTTGTTAAGTCATCAGGCACATTGGAGTTATTTATTTCCTTGGTCAACTCAACTTAATTTTAAACTTCTAGCATTACATAAAAAATACTGTGGGTAAGAGAAAAGATTGTTTTAAGTTGCTTTGTGGTGGAGCAGGAGTAAAAGTATGTGCTCTTTATACATGTTCAAAAGCATTTTCTTCATATATGTCCAATTAGAAAATGATCTGACATTTATATGATAATCTTATCTAGAATGCACTACTGTTTTAGAGGAAGGTAAGACAAATTTGTATAAGCCATTGTCTTCCTCTAGATTGAAAGCTTCATAAGGGCACTTTCGAGCTTAGTTGATTTTCTGCCCTCATTTCTCTGGTCTCTTTGCTGCCCGAATCCACTAAATCTAGTTTCTTAATGTAAACCTTTCCATATAAGGCATATATGGTTGAAAAATAAAACCAGTAACTCTATTTTTTCTCCTTTTCCTTTTATTCCTCAGTTTCACCTTAATATATCAAGACAGGCTTTGCAGGTGGGAACCTGACCCCCAAGTCTAGTTTCACGCAGGGTTTTTGGCTTTTGTACCCCCAGGAATGAATTACCAGCCTCCTCTGCAGGCTCCCCAGCTCTCTCGTCAGTGATCTGCAACCGTGTCTTTATTTCTGGGCCACAAAGATATCGCTTTTGTATTTGAATCCTGCTGTGTCATTTCTTCCTTACGTCTTAAAAATATTTGACTTAGACACAGAGTAGATCATGTGGGACCTAATTTTCTGTTGCATGTTGACAAGAAGTTGATTCTGTGTCTGCAACTTGCCGTTCAGACTCTGAGGAGGTCTTCTCCAACCCATGTTCCGCACTTCCCTTAACTCTCGAGCGTGCACCTTCTGTGTCTGCCATGGGGAACTTCTCACATTCTGGAATGTTCTGTCTGCCCTCACAGCATCCCAGCTATGGTGCCAACCAGGCCTGCCTTCTTCCTTCCTTGTCCTTCTCAAGACTCTTTCCATGAGGAGTTGGCCTCCATCCTGCTCCCCCTTGGCTGAAGTCTTTTCTAACTTGCCTCAACTCTAGCTATCAGGACTTTTTGGGAAGTCATTCTATCTGTGTTGGTCGTTTGGCTTTAACACTGAGTAGTAAATCTACGATGAGAAATCAGAGGTCAGAAATCTGTCTGTCTGTCTGTTGTCTCTTGGTTTTGCAGCCGCATGAGGCTCCTCGTGTCTTGGTGGTGAGGGGTTGCTCCCAGCAGGGCTCAGGGTTCCTACATGCAGAGCATTTAGCCAACTTTGTGAGCCACCCCCAGGCTCCTGGAAAATAGCCTCTTATTTTTGTTGTCTTCATATCCTCTTGCACTGCATTTTGCATACATAGTTGACTAGTGACAAGATTAAGTTATTTATTTCTTAAAATTTGAAATTTTCCTTGCATATCTGTGTGTCTTTATGGTATTAATTCCCAAAGGATTATTTTTATTGGACTCCCTCTTTCTCACAGACACATATACATCTATCTGGGAGTGCAAACAAACACAGATTACCCATGTGTAGTTTTCTCTTCACTTAATCATGTCCTGAACATTGGGCCTATTTTGCCAATTTGCTATGGGGATTATAGAGAATGCCTGGTCCTCTTTTTGTTTCCCGTCCCAGTGATTCTTCTTTATTTGTACTCAGTCACCCAAACCAGAAATTTGGAATCATCTTTCACTCCTTTCCTGCCTTTCTATCTGCCGCACTCAGATAGAACCTAAAACCTGTTCTCCTTTGGGACTCTGTTTCCACTCTGCATTTTCACTATTGCTGTCTTAATTGTGGTCTTCAGTAGCTCTTTAAATGCTCTCCCTGCTCTAAATGTCTCTAATCTCTCTCTAGATTGCTTCCAGTGTTAGAGTTCTAAAACACAGCTGATTCAATTGTCCCCTGTTGAGAATCATTTCCCTGTGGAGAATCATTTAGCCTCCACTTTGTTTACGAAGGCAAGTCTGGGTCCTTGAAGCTTGCCACCTTGAAGCTCTTTTTGCTGGATCACGTGGCTCACTGCCTTTTGCCTCCCTTAGGTCTCTGCTGGGCTTCGGGGGTTCTGGACTCACTTGGTGGTGACAAGAGGGTCATGCCCAGGCCTTATGCCAAACCCTTGCACATGAGGTCACTCTGCTTTTCCTCTTGTTTCTGGCTTCCAGCAGTTCAGTAGTTACCTTGTATTTCCATGAGGCATGTGACCCATCCAAGTAGAAAACTTTTTTCTTCTCCACTCTCATAGGACTTTGTTCAGCTCCTGGTGGCTCTCATATTATAGTTTGCCACACATCACTCTGGCTTTTAAGCTTCTCAGATGCATCTTTGTTCTCTCCAGATCCCAAAGCATAGAAAATGCCTAATATTTATTGAACAAAAGTTGAATAATATATCTAGAATGATAAGCGAAGACATGAAGTGCTTAGGGAAGCCTGTTATTATCGTTAGCATATGAAGCACGAAGGAGAAGCAAAACAGGTTTTCAACTTAAGCTTTAATATACACCAATCTGAGCATTTTCCCCCGTACAAATGAAGCTTTACTAAAATAAGAGAAAATAAATTTTATTCGAGCTTGCATCAATATAATTTTGGCGTTCAGATGAAGTAAAAACACTCCCGTAATGCTTGGCTGAGTCAAGTTGGGTGTCAACAATCTGTCATCTAACAATTGAGCTCTTTGTGATTATTGAAAAGCACGGATGAAATTCCCCCAGAGAAAAGAATCTATTAAAAGTCATGTAGGAAGGTGAAAGAAAATTTTATATAGCATTTGAACTAACCTAAGTGGGGCTGTTAAATCTCAGGGTCCCTAAAATGCTGAGAGAATGCTACAGAAAATTGTATGCAACTCTTTCAAATATTTCTTTTTTAAAAAAAATCACAAAACTTAGCCTTTTTTGTGTTAATACAGAGCTCCTAAAACCATATCCAGGTATGTTTCTACTGGTGCTAGTTGAAAAGTATTTTCAATTAGCAAATGAAGATGCTGTCCCTATTTTGAAACTACATGTATGGATGTATGTATCAGTGTGTATGGTAACTTAAAAAGCAAGATCCAAACTGGCAATTCTATTTTCCAGACATAAAGGTCCTCGAAGTAGAGAAGTAGGTTATATAAGATAAACTTAGTTCTCCTGGGCTGGAGAGATAGCACAGCGGGTAGGGCGTTTGCCTTGCACGCGGCCGACCCGGGTTCAAATCCCAGCATCCTATATGGTCCCCTGAGCACCGCCAGGGGTGATTCCTGAGTGAGAGCCAGGAGTGACCCCTGTGCATCGCCGGGTGTGACCCAAAAAGCAAAAAAAACAAAACAAAACAAAAACTTAGTTCTCCTGACTGTTCATTTCTTTCCCATTTGTTCATGAAAAAATAAAGGACTACAGCTACCTGTAAAACAACATCAATGAGGGGCTGGAGTGATACCACAGCGGGTAGGTCATTTGCCTTGCACGAGGCTGACTCAGGTTGATTCCCAGCATCCCGTATGGTCCCCTGAGCACTGCCAGGGGTGATTCCTGAGTGCAGAGCCAGGAGTAACCCCTGAGCATCGCCAGGTGTGATCCAAAAAGCAAAAAAACAAAACAAAACAAACAAACAAAAAAACCCAAAACAAAACAACATAAAATTGCCAATTTTTTTTTCTTTTTTTTTGCCTCTGTAGTTACAACTTCAACCAATGGTAGCTAGTGGACTATTTTTCTTAATTTGTGACTTGGGGAAATAGAGAAATGCAGTGAAGAAAAGTCGGTGACTTAAAGACGTGGTCTGAAACTCCCCTTTCCTGCCCGACAGCCCTTTCATCCAATTTTTTTTTTTTTAACATTATGATGTTTTCATTCTCATACTGGCAAAGACCTTACTCTTGAGATTTTTGCTGATTTAGGGAGCCAATGTATAGTGAACTAATTATATTCTGTAATGATTAGACAAATATCTTTCTCCACTAGGTAACTGGGCTGTTTAAAAAAGAAACACCTCGAGAATAGCTAAAATTTTAGAGTCACTAACAGCTGCCAAAACAGGTGATAGCAGATTTCCAGAACAGAACAGATTGTCTTGATCTCCTTACCTAATACTTTGTTTTATGTCAAACTTAACTGCTTTTAGGGTATAAGACTTATTGATTGGAAGCTTGTATTTTGACATAAAATTTGTGGTCTTCAAAAATAAGGTAATTTTTCCTTCCTTTTCCCGATTGAATGTTGCTTTGTTTAGTTTTTTGGTATTCATACCATAAAAATGCATGTATCATTGTTAATCAATGATTTGGTTTTAACTCACTACAATTCATTTGAACTCACTGCCCACATAAACTAAATTTTCTATTTGAGAAATTAAAATCTCAGTAAGTGGTCTCTTAGGAAATACAATTTCTACCTACTTCCTTTATAAAAACAACAGTTACGACGCTTAGAGCTTTGGGGGGTTATGCTATGTTTTTGTTTTTATTTACCTTTTAAATGCATTTGCTATTAATTCTAATTTTAATGATAATAAAAAGGCACAGGTCAAGTACAATTAAAACTAATCAGAATATTTACAAAGAAAATTTTCTTGGAGAATATTCCTGAATTTTTTTTGCATTTGGTTTATTAAAAATCATTTTTAAAAGTGCTTACCTGTTTTATAAAAATACTACATTTTTTCTTGTAATTTAATTTTTTTGCTTATCCTTTGGATTGTATTCTGCCTCAATTTTTATCTGTCTATGTTAAGGTGATAAGGGATGTTTAGTTGAATATATGGTGACCACAGGACATATGCTAAAAGTGCCTTTAGTTTGGTGGCTAAAAATTTAGACTTTACTGCCAGAATTCTAGAGTTCAAGTTCCAGCCCTTCGCTTTCTTGAGCTCTGGTTTCCTCGTGTATAATGAGTCCTTGGGGATATTCAATGAATTGATACATTCTATCTGGGATAATGCCTATCAAGGACCAGAGAGACGGCACAGGGCTTACAGTGCTTGCCTTACATCCCACCGACTCTGGTTTGGTCCCTGACACTAGGTCCCCAGACACCACTAGGAAGAATCTTTGAACACAGAGTAAGCACAGCTGGATGTGAACCTCCAAACAAACAAAAAAACCTGACAACTATGCCTGGTATATATTAAGTGACATAGTAATTTTTTATATAGTAATTTAAAAAAATAAGTTATCTTATTTAAAAAAAATAATAGTGGTACTTGCCATTTATGGGTCTCAAAATACCTTTACTATATCTCAAAATACTTTTATTGTGCAACAAAAATGTTAATACTGCGTTTTCTGAGACGTTATTTGGCAAGCTCCCCATGGCATATTCATATGCCAAAACCAGTAGCAATGATGGGTCTCATTCCCCTGACCCTGAAAGAGCCTCCAATGTGGCACCATTGGGAAGGGTGAGTAAAGAGAGGCTTCTAAAATCTCAGAGCTAGAACAAATGGAGACGTTACTGAGACCACTCGAGAAAACCGATGATCAACAGGATGATGATGATGATGATGATGATGATGATGATGATGATGATGATGATGATGATGATGGTGGTGGTGGTGATGAATAGGTCTTAAGGATCTTGATTTTTTTTCTTCCCTAAGTCCGCTTCCACTAAATTTTATTTTATATTGAAAATGCAAGGAAGTCACTGTTATGCAGATATCAGAGTGTCTTGCAAGCCCCTCTGTTTCTGATCTTGCTTTCTTTTTCTTTATGCCATATCAAGAAACTGTAGTTTATATTCTTTTTGAGAACTTTGTTGTGTCCTATATTTGTTTTCTCCCTTTCCAAATATAAGCAACTGGTGTTCAACACTTGTTTATTGACTGAATGAACTAGCATGATTAGTATGAAAATTTATTCTGTCCTCAGATCATGTCTTCATTTGTTTCTACAAGCTGCAAAGCCAGGTAGGCAGCATAGGGTGAGCAATTTCAAAGGTTGGCAAAGGAAGCAGAAATCGTTTTAGCTAACACTCTCTGTTGTGTGTTACAAGGAATAGCTTTTGCCAAGAGTCTAATGAAAGAAGTGCTTCGTGTAAATAAGAGAAGTTCTTCAAGTTATTCTAGATTATTTCTGATTTTCAGTTTAGTATCATAACTCTAATATAAGTGTTAACATTTATTCATTTGCACACTGAACAGAATATAACTTAAAGGAAGTTAGTTACAACACAGGATGTTTGCCTGTTTGACAGGTATCTGTTTGTTTTCTCTATTGCTGGGTAATGAAAGTTGATGAGCCTTTATAGGGGGTTGCAAAAACAATTTTATTCTAAATTTACAAGCAGACTGAGGAGTTTTATAATTTCTAAATTGTAACACCAGTAACTTCTAACTCTAACAAAATCAAAAATTAAAAATTCCCTAGGGGGGCTGGAGCAATAGCATAGTGGGTAGGGCGTTTGCTTTGCATGCGGCCAACCCGGGTTCGATTCCCAGCATCCCATATGGTCCCCCGAGCACCGCCAGGAGTAATTCCTGAGTGCAGAGCCGGGAGTAACCCCTGAGCATGGCCGAGTGTGATCCAAAAAGAAAAAAAAAAATCTCTAGGAAAGATCAGCCCACATGAATAAGCATGCGTACATGACATTCTCCATACTTCCCTCTACCTTCAAACTTGGAAACAAGGAGGAAGCAGCTAGAGAAATTTTGTAAATTTTCAAAATGTTGTCTGCTTGTAAACTCTAGTTGCTAGGATGGTACAGATTAAATGTGTATTGGCACTTCAAAGTGTCAGATTAATTTCACTGAACTTTCTGAGTCTCATTTCTTTAATTCTCTTTGTGAGTTCAGGTATTTATACATTAGCACTGTCACACTGTCTTCCCATTGCTCATCTATTTGCTCGAGCAGGCACCAGTAATGTCTCCATTGTACGACTTGTTACTGTTTTTGGCATATCAAATACCACGGGAAGCATGCCAGGCTCTGCTGTGTGGGCGGGGTACGCTCAGCAGCTTGCCGGGCTCTATACTGTCCTGATTCTTGATCATCGATCCTGCTTTAAGTGAGAAAGTTGTATAGCTAATCCTTTCATTCTCCCATCCACTCTTGACATAAACCTCTCGTTGGAATCTTCCAGCCTTCAGAACCCCATTCCCTGCCTTTACATCCCTTTGCTCATGCATGTTCCACTTCCACTAGATAGGATTATTTGAGATTGACAACCTTTTGTCTTTTCATTTATGTCTGACAGTGTTATTTGCTCTTTGAGGTTAAAGACCCTTTTGGGCTCGCAGTATTGAAGCTTCAAATGACTATTGATAGGGTGTAAAATTCACTGGGATTTTAAAGCCAAATTGATAGCTCTGTCATTGGTATTCCAGAGGACTGGGCTTAGAATTGATCATACGTATTAGTAAAATACTACAGATTGATCTTAGAAATTATTGTTGGGAAAGGAGAAAGGGCGTTTTGATAAGCTTAGAAGAATGACTTGATGCAAAACTTTGTTAATGTTTAGATTGGTTATTTTGTTCCTTCTTTTTCTTATTTGCTGCTCACCTTCACCCCCAAAGCAATAACCATGTGGCACCTTTTCTCACTGTCGTCTTTTCCTGATTTCTGTTACTGATGCATTCTGATCCCATATCCCAACCATGATCCTTTTATGTGTTATTGTCCACGATTGCTCTGTCATTTTTTCCTTTTCTTGAAAATCACTAGTTTATTACGACCATAAGTCTTTTCATGTAAATGCTGTTGACATTAAGATTAGATTTCAAAGCTATGAGTATTTTGTATCTTAAAAAGATTTTTTAATAGGATTTATAAAGTATTAAGTCTAAAATTCTTAAGGAATTTAATTGGCTGCTAATTCTGTTGCAACAAAAGCATTGGCGTTTTGTATATATATATTTAAATATAAAGTATATCTTCTCAAAATGTTTTAGTTTCAAATGTCATTTTCGTTTAGCATGTTGACATTGGCCTTTACTACTGGTGGCTCACACTTAGATCTGGCTTAATTATTAACACAAATTGTGGTGGCAATGTCAATGTGTTAAACTAAAAATTAGTACACAAAAGATGAGAAACAAGTTTCGTGCTATTTCCCATGTTCTCAATGAATATTTTTAATAGGTTAGTAAGTCATTACATAATTGAATAATGTTTTGTTTTCTGCCTTATTTATTTCCTGTTACTCTTAGTTGCATGATTTATCTTTTATATAATAGACCCAAAGTGCCTTGTGTTGAAGAAAGAAGGTACATAATGTGCTGAAAGTCTTTATGTGATGGAATTTAACCTCAGTTTATGTTTCTCCCCTGCACAGTCCCTTCAGTCTGAATATGTTCATTACTAAGGCCTTGCCACTCCGGCGAAAGCTGTTCCACTCATACACACAATTCCTTCGTCGGGATGAGCAGTGCAGATGGGAGGCAACTGCTTGCTGGAAGAATCTCTCTCCTTCTTAAGCTTAAATTAAAGGGAGAACTAAGATAAGACCTTCAAGAGACTTGAAACCAGAGAACTCTGGCTAATAACTACTAAAAATGCACTGAAACTATGTTTTATGGAGATGTCAACAGTTTTAAAGACAGTTTTAACATTGAATTTGGTATTTTGAATGATTGTCTTAAATGTATTTCAGGAATACATTTGTTACTACATTTACATGTACAGTATTACATTATGTATGTATTGTGAACTTAAAATGACTATTTTGGTAAATTTATAAATACATAAAACGATGTAAAAGCTGGATTATATTTTCACTTAGATTTTCTTGCTATTTGCTACCAGAATTTGTATTTTGAACTTTAGTTTTATCTACAATGAATGAATAGATGACTCCTCTTTATTAAGAAAAAGGGCAAAAGTTTTTAGAAAGTGATTTCTATGTTCCTGCTATTAATATTACAGGTCAGTTTATTCTTTGGGAAGATCAGTCTAGTTCGACACATTTATGCAAGTTTATCTTGAGCAGGAGTGTAATAACTTGACATGGTTGATTTAGACCATTTTTTCCCCCTTTGTGTTTGTTGCTGAGCCATTTGTGTTTGTAGCCAAGGGGGCTTTCACTCAATTTAACATCCAGTGGAAGATCAAAACTCACTAAATATTTCCCTGAGCAGCACGGTCCATCTTGAAATGACTCGACATTCCACGTATGCTCACCCCCTCTCCTTTCACAAGAGTTCCACACGGGGAGAGTCTTCGATTCAGCTCTGAGGCGGTTGTCTGTAATCACATCTAGTCGGGCCCAAACTTTCAGTCAGTGAAGAGAAAAAGATGAAAAAGTCGCTGCTCGCTAGTTCTTTCTATTAAGAAGATCTGCTTAAAGCAGATTCCAAGTCCTAGACATACAAACTAGCACATCAGAAACGACTGTCGAGGTGAGGCCCTCTGCCCTTTTACTGATGTGCTTTCTTAGGTCTGGGCCTAAGAAGCCTGGAGGCTTCCTTTCCGCGCTCACTGCAGAGTCTTGGCTCCTGATTCAAAACATTCAACCATGAGGTTTTTTTGTAAAGTATTTATTAGAAGGGCATACCCAGAGATTTTTATAAATGCCCCAGCAAAACACCTTGTCCACATTTTACATTTTAAAATAGCATTTGAATGAATGTTTGACTCAGGTTGGTTATCTTTAACCTTCAATAACTACAGTACCAAATAATTGCACTAAACACATGAGAAATAAATTGTATGTCTTAAGCAGCAGAAATTAAAACACAGGGAATTAAGTTGTAGGCCTTTTCTGAAACTGAAATTGCAAAATATTTTATTACAAGTTATTGTAAGAGAGACTGGTTAATTGTACAGGAAGATGAAAGTATTTTTTTAAATAATCAGTAAAAGGTAATTCAGATGACATTTTAGAAGTGGGGAAAAGGGAATCATTGACAGTTTGAGTTCTATGAACACTAGTTTGTGTGCAGCTATTAAAATGATTGTAAAATTGACTACTGTAAATTTTCTATTATTGTGTGTACATAAGTCATATGTATTTGCATGTGTATGTCTTAATATTATTTATACACATGTGGATACATAGACAAACCAAGAAGTGTATGTATATAATATAGAAAATATATAGCAAAATAATTCTACTTGCAATAATACTGTTTGACATGTATTTTGTTATGAATAGTTTACCTTCCAAAAGATATTTTGTTCTATTTTAAGGTGTAGAAGAATACACTGCTAATAAATAATAAAAGTTTTATTCAATTTACATATTACTTGGTTTTTATCATTTGGACTTTTGAGTTACCAATGAACTGAAATCTCTTTGAAGTTTGATTTGATTCAATGTGTGATTTGCCTCTTGAACTTCTCCAGACCACCAGAAAAAAAAAGTTTCTGAATTTTAATTTTATTTTTATTTATTCTCCAGGTTGTTACCCGTGAGCTCTAAAAAAATCTTTAGTGACTTTCACAAGTCAGATAATATCACATTCTTGTTGACTTTCTCCGGATTAAAATTTTCCTTTCTATTGATAAGACACTGATTGTGGTTTGTGCTTTGGTCATCTACGGCTAGTGTGTACGATGCACAGATCACCAGTTCCACTTGGGAAAGACTTTTCTTTAAGGAATTCTAGACATAAATCACATGGAACAAACCTCGCCCCTCTTGGATGTACATCCTGAAGAACCAGCTTGGAAGGAAGAAACTACGTTATTTATAGGAGACATTTTTATTGCATTAAACTGGTTTTCCTTGGGCTGTAATGTTTCTGGGGTTTTCCTCTTATCTTTGTCTACCTTAATTTTTTTCAAACCCAGGGGACGTTATGTTTTGGAAGGTAATGGAGCAGGGTATCTGCTGAATTAGATGCCCTCCTCCCACGGTACAGTTAGGTGTGAAAAGGTGGTTAGAGGCAGCATTTGGGGGGCTGGTAGATAGCTCCACTGACCTGAGTGCATAGTTTGCGTGCAGGAGGCCTGGGTTCAAGCTAGCTGTAGCTCAAAAACAGTACCACATCTTCGAGAAGGCCATATCTTTTCTTTAAAAATTAAAAACAATATTTTAAAACGTACTTTAGGGGGCTGGTAAATAGCACAGTGGGTAGGGCATTTGCCTTGCACGTGGCCAACCTGGGTTCGATTCCCAGCATCCCATATTGTCCCCCGAGCACCATCAGGAGTAATTCCTGAGTGCAGAGCCAGGAGTAACCCCTGAGCATCGCTGGTTGTGACCCAGAAGAGCAAAACATAAATCAATCAATCAATCAATCAATAAAATTGTACTTTAGGTAAGATGTTACTGTTAACGCTTTTGGTATTTATGTACAAAGTTACTACCCCTCCCACCCTTGCCAGCAGAGTGCCCTGGATACCCACACTGCCGCCAGGTCACGGCTAACCCCCTTTTTCCTTCCTATTCCGTGGTGCTCCTTACTGAGGCTTGTAGTCAGTTTTGTAATCCAAGACTAAAGGTTTGCTGTCATCATTCCATACTATCTATTTCATTGTTTAGCTTCTCTATCCAAAGATGAGCGGAATTATCCAGTACTTGTCAGCGAAAGTGATTTCTCATGAAGCCATGAATTTGTCTAGAAAAGGAGAAAAATCTTGTTTCCTGTGTATTTTATATATATATATGTTTATAGTTTATGTAAAAAATGTAGTAAAATGATCAAGTGGTTTCAAGACCAGAGTAGCAGTTTCGGGGTTAAGATGCTTGCCTTCTGCATCTTGGTTCAATCCCAGCTCAGCATCGTTCCTGATGGCCATTGGGAGCAATCCCCGCAAATACAGCGCCAGAATAGCCCCAGAGCACCAACAGAGAACCCCCCCCTACCCGTCCCTCCCCAAACATAGCCAGAATAACCTTCAAGCACAGTTGAATCTGATGTGTCCCAATGCCTCCCCCTGCCCCAATCAACTAGATATGACAAATTTCTCAACAGTCGTTAGGTTTACATGAATCATTACCTTTCAATGTCAAGTGATTTATAACTCCTCAAGCACACCTAGAGATGCGATTCACTCTTTGTATTCTTTATTTGAATACAATGTAATTCAAACAGCAGACTCATGAGTTTATCAAGTATTAGTTTTACGAATGTATTTGCAAAATCATTCTCCCAGATATACTTTCTTGGTAGTATGTAATACCACGAATATGCTCAAAATTTTCACTTAAGCCAATTGTATACAGACTAAATGGACCCTCTGACTTGTTTCATGTCACATAAGTATGTGCTCTCTCCCCCAAATACCCTCGTAAGGCAGACTTAATGATGCTTGCAAATTCTTGCAGTCCTTTTAGAGATTCAGCACAAGATTTTGGTCACTGCTTACCAGATGATTTAGAGACTTCCAATTAACAGCAAGGTGATACAGTTTATATCATAAGATAAAACTTTATTTAGCATACAAGTAAAACCCATGGCTTATAAAGGAAAGTAGAAAATACTTGTATTAAGTTATTTTGAGCTGAATTGAAATGTTAATATATTCCCACCCAGTTCCTTCTCTATGGATTGAATTATGTTAATCATATCAAGGAGAAGAAAAATAGTTTTTTCTAGAGAGAATTTCAAATTTTGAGCAAGTTAGAAACATCCCAAAAGACCACTTTAAATGTAAAATACTGTTACTTGGAATTTGTTTTAAATGGAAAAGTGACCTTTTCCCTCACACATCTTTCAACTTGCATACTACCAAAAAGAGAGAAATCATATCATTTGTTCTTTATTTTTATCAAAGTAGGCATTTTTGGGAAGTTGGTCTAAAAATGACAGTAGTCATTGTAGAAAGAACTTCAGCACATATTTTCATTTACCTTGAACTACAGATTCAGAGCAACAGTTTCTCCAATACATTTTGTTTCATTTTGTGTTTCTCCCAAAGTGATGTAAGGCAGCTTTTTACTTACTTAGAGTGTAACCATGAAGGAGAGAGCAAGGGACTTGTACACCGAGTATTTAGGGAGCATGTCAGAAATTAAAGCTGAGATGAAGAGTCCTCTCAGTGTTATAAGATTGCCATCATCTTGTTCTAGGCTGGGAAGATGGACACTAGACATAAGTCAATCTAGGGCTCCTCAGAGAGATTTATTTACTAAAAAATTTTAAGAATAATATATTACATTCTTGCGTATATATGGTATATCAAGGCTGTATGCTACATAAAGTAGAGCTCCAGGTCTTATGGGTCAATGAAAACTTTGTACTTTTTGATTAATTTGCCAAGAGTAATCTTGTGTTCTTAGCAAAAAATTGTAATATTTTATAGCAATAAAGACAATAGGAGGAAACTTGTGGAGGTGATGGAGTGTTTTATGGCCTGGAGTGCAGTGATAGTCACAGAGTTATACTTATCAACCTCCAAATCAAAAAAAATTCAGATATTAAGTATATATATATATATATATATATATATATATAGTATTTCGTGTTAGTCATTGTTCAGTCAGGTAGTTAATTTTTTTGTTTGCTTTTTGGGTCACACCCAGTGATGCACGAGTTATTTCTGGTTCATGCACTCAGGAATTACTCCTGGCAGTGCTCAGGGGACCATATGGGATGCAGGGAATCGAACCCGGGGTGGCTGCGTGCAAGGGAAACGCCCTACCCTCTGTGCTATTGCTCCAGCCCTAATTTTTTAAAAAAAGATATCATATACAAGTACAGTTGTCAATCTTGATATTCATATTTTACAAAATTATTATGCCAGATATATAGAACAGAGTTCAGAACGAAAGTCGAACCAGAGACCAGAAGAGTATGATAATACCTAAGTATCTGTCTCTGATTTGTTTGTTGACTTTAAACTGGTCTTTAAATAGAAACTATAAAGTATAAATAGGCTTTTTCAAAAAAAATTGAGACATTATACAAAATGAAAGACACAAGGGTCTCAGAGACTTGAGATGAAAAGATTAAATGTTAAATACTTTATTTTAATGTAGGTAAAAGTCACAATTGTTGATACAGTTCTGGAATTGAAAATGATTAAATAACAAAGATCCAATATTAAAATCAGTAAGTACAAAAAAAATTTTAATGAAAAATTGTTAAAAAGCTGATCACAGGGTTATTAAGTCCTTGCCTAAGAATTAGTAAGTTGTTTGTTGCTAGTTGAACCTTCTGTGTTATTGTTTTCAAAACATTTTTTTTAAATAAAAAGAACTTAGGAGGAGATGGAACTGTTTTCTGACATCTCGATTTCTTGAGATAGACTTACATTTGAAGAGACGTAGTTCAGGCAAAGTTTTCCATTCCAGAAAGTAAGCAATGGGCTTTCACGTAGCTTGTGATTAGGGTAAGAGAGCACAGGTTGACTTTCCTAATTTGAGGGAGTACATAACATTTCATTCTTTCCTTCCTGGCTAGCTTTTTGTTTTGTTTTGTTTTGTTTTAGGGTCACTAAATGGTGTTCAGGACTTCCTCCTGGCTCTATACTCAGGAATCAGTCTGATGGGCTCAGGGGAACATAAGGGGTGCTGGGGATTGAACCTGGGTCTGTCTCATGCAAGACAAGCAACTTATCCACTGGACTATTACTCTGGCCCCTTGGTTATCACTATATCACTGTCATCCCATTGTTCATTGATTTACTGAAGTGGGCGCCAGTAACGTCTCCATTCGTCCCAGCCCTGAGATTTTAGCAGCCTCTCCTTACTTGTCTTTCTTAATGATTGGAGGTTCTTTCAGGGTCAAGGGAATGAGACCTGTTATTGTTACTGTATTTGGCATATCGAATACGCCACAGGGAGCTTGCCAGGGTCTGCCCTATGGGGGGGATACTCTCAGTAGCTTGCCGAACTCTCTGGAGGCATGTATATAGATTTCCCTTATGATGATGTGTCGTGCGGCCTCTTCACAGCCGCATGGTTCAGGAATATGTTCGCTCGCGTGTGAGTCTCTGCACAAGCATGTGGAAAACGGCCTGGAGCGTGGAGGTAGTGGGGTAGTGGAGGTTGGCTGCCGGGGCTGGGTCCCTTGGGGCGGGGAGGGCTCTCACCTGCCCCCCTCTGGGGCACCCGTGGTGTGGAGTCCGGTGGCATGGTTATGGGGGCCTCATTTTATGCTCCCTTCCGGGAGAAGCAGCCGTGAGATATGGAAGGTGGCCCCTTGGCTAACATTTTCTATGAATTTCTTTCACAAGCTTCGAAGCCGATCAGACTTTCTGCTGCTTGCAGCCTGGCTGGTGGCTTGCTTTGCTTTCAGACCACCTATCTTCCATGAGTTAACAAGGAAGAAGTGGCCGGGGGCCTCTTCAGAAGCAGCACTGCTGGTGGCCAGAGAGATAGTAGAGTGGGTAACACACTTTTCTTTCACACTGTAGACTGGGTTCAATCTAGTACCACATATGGTTCCCCAGCAAAGCCGGGAGTGATCCCTGAGCACAGAACAAGGAGTAAACGCTGAGCATTGCCAGCCTGTTTCTCCTCCCCACTCACCCCCACCTCCCACCAATGAAAAAAGCCACAAAACAGATGCAAGAGAGACTGGTGGCAGAAGGCCCCAGGCTCCTACCCCATGCAGAGAGCAGTGAGGGGTCCCTCTGATTCCGTGTCAGAGACTTCCTGACAGCTGTGCAGGCATGACAAGGAGGACAATTGGATGAGACCTTTCGAACAGAACCAAGCAACGAACTGAGACTGGAATACATGGAGCTATTTAGCTGTCAAATCTGTTAGGCAAATTAGCCTCAATTAAAGATTCCTGTTTGTGACAGGTAGTTCATTTATAAGGTAAGCCCAGAGAGGAAAAGTTCACCCTTCCGGTCTAAAGTGGAGGTGACTCAGTTGAGTAAGTCAGGAGCCAGTTATCAGCTGGTCTGGAGAGAGCAAGTGTCCACCAGTGACTCTCACTAGATAACTCAGCACCCAGGTTTCGTTACTGGGGACTGGTCATGTGAGTACCCTCTGCTAGAACAAACTGAACTTCTCTTCACGGGTCCTGCACCAACGTTACTGCTTGGATGGCCCAGGCTGGGTTCTCAGCAGCAGACCATGTGGAGCCCTCTGGGCTCCGGTTGAGAAATGAACCTATTCCTACATGGGTCACAGGTAGCAAACAAGGAGGGAAGGCGGCTGAGGTCTAAACAACGTTTGAGAAACGCTGGCCAATTATCACTAGGTGGTTGACCCTAAGTCTCTATTTCCAGCAGACTTCTGGGAGGAGGAGATGACATTTAGGAGACATGTTCCACATGGCGAGAGGCCTCATTTCCATTTTGTTTTGAAATGGGGAAATGTGGGTCCATAACACACTCATGGCCCAGATACTGAACTATGAAGCATACAATGCCTGGGTCTTGTCCCATCACACCAGCACCTCTGGGTGTGACCCTATTAAGAAAGAAGAAAAAAGATGACAGATGGCCCTTCCTGAATACCCAACTAATCATAGTACATCTGGTACCCAGACCCCCCCCCACACACACCCTCCAATATTTCCACTCCTTTCAGAGCAAACTAGAAAAAAAAACCCTGAATTATCTTTGCCTTTAGGTCTAAAAAGTTTGCTCTTACTCTCTACTTGTTATTTGTGAAAGAAAAATGTGACTTGGGCTGGAGCAATAGCACAGTGGGTAGGGCGTTTGCCTTGCATGCAGTCAACCCGGGTTCAATTTCCAGCCTCCCATATGGTCCCCTGAGCACTGCCAGGGGTAATTCCTTAGTGCAGTGCACAGGGGTGTCAAAAGTAACTCCTGTGCATTGCCAGGTGTGAACCAAAAAGAAAAAAAATGTGACTTAATGCAAACTTTAAAACATTGTAATTAATAAAATATATCAAAAATATTAAAATTAATTGCAATAAAAATGAAGGGAACACAAACTCTTTAACGATGCATCTGGGGCCTGAGAGATAGTGCACATGGGTTAAGGCATTTGCCTTGTATGCAGTAGACCCCTGGTTCAGTTCCCTGCAACACACATGGTCCCTTGAGGACCACAAGAATGAACCTTGAGCACAGAGCCAGGATTAAACCCTGAGCTCCGCTGTATGTGGCCCCCAAATAAAAATTAAATACATAATAAATAGATGTATCTGGAGCAATAAAAACAGGCACTGCACTGTAGCACTGTCATCCCATTGCTCATCAATTTGCTCGATCAGGCACCAGTAATGTCTCCATTGTGAGACTTGTTACTGTTTTTTGGCATATTGAATATGCCACAGGTAGCTTGCCAGGTTCTGCCGTTTGGGCAGGATACTCTTGGTAGCTTGCCGGGCTCTCCAAGAGGGGCAGAGGAATTGAACCAGGGTCAGCCGCGTGCAAGGCATACGCCCTACCTACTGTGCTATCGCTCCAGCCCAATAAAAACAAAACGGTAAAAATTATCTATGTTGATAACCAGCTTAAAAGGCAAAGCTAAAGTATCACTCAGTAATTGCAGATTTAAAAGAATGGTTTAGAATCTTAAAAATTAATAAAGCAAACAAAATGTACTGGTATGTTTAAAAAAGAAGAAGAAACAAATGTTTAAAAAAGAATTCACACATTGGATATGAGGGAATGAGATTTAATTGCTGAAATTAAAAAATTACTTTAATGCAATGTTGAAAAGCTTAGCTGGTCAAAAGGCAAAAAGTTCAACTTTGAGGTTTCCATGGCAACCTGCCCATGTACCTTTCTGACAAGCAATAGTAGAAATCTACCTTTTTATGCTCACAACAATGAGAAACACGTAATAGGCAAGCAATTTAAAAAATTTTTAACAGTCTTCATAATAACCTGGGCTATTCATATTCTGTTCTCTTGGTTTTAATGGTCTGAAACTCTGTGCTTTAATATCTTGACTACATTATAATTAATTTTTAAAAATAAAATATTTTATTCAAATCATGTGTTGTGGTTTTTAGTCACCAGATTTAATTTTTTAACAAAATATGATTCATGTAAAAAAATCAGATATAAAGGGTGAAAAGATTAAACTTGAAGCCTTAAGGCCAAAGGTAATTGTGATGACATATTATACGTGTAGAATTTTTTTCTCAAAGCATGTTCTGTACTTAAATAATGACTCTATCTGAATACCTGAAATATCATACATCTTCTTGATCCTGTACAAATATACTCAGCCTTTCAAATGGTGTGCTGAATAAAAATAGGCCATTCCCTTGTTCTGAGTTATATTTTAAGATTTCTTCTTGTCTATTTTTATGTACCACATGAACCTGGTCCTTAAAATGACCAATTTAATTCCACCTTGTCAGAGAGTGTGTTTCTACTTTGGCCAGTGTCATTGTTTTCTGTTCACTGGAATGTGATATTCTTCGCTAAGTCTGAGTGTCTTTTGAGCCTGCTTCCCAGGTTCATAATAGTCATAGCTTGGTCCTTTTTTTTTCAGCTTTTTGGGTCACACCCGGTGATGCACAGGGGTTAATCCTGGCTCTGCACTCAGGATTTACTCCTGGTGATGCTCAGGATGCTGGGAATCAAACCCGGGTCGGCCGCGCAAGGCAAACGCCCTACCCGCTGTGCTATCGCTCCAGCCCCTTGGTCCTCTTTATTTCACTTTACTGTGAATTCTCTCTCTCTGTGTGTCTGTGTGTCTGTGTGTCTGTCTGTGTGTCTGTCTGTCTGTCTGTGTCTTTCTCTCTTCTGTCACACCCAATATTTCTCAGGCTTTGTTCCTGGCCTTGTGCTCAGGAGTGACCCCCTGGCAGTGTTTCAAGGACTAAATATGGTGTCAGGGACTGAATCATGGGTTGGCTGCATGCAAGGCATGCAACTTACTGCCTAAAGTATATTTCTGTCTCTCTTCACTTCCCACTTTAAGTTTTCATGTTTCAGTGATTCCATATGAAGTGCCACATAGATATCTCCATTGGGGTAGACACTTTACCATTAACAGGTGTGGTATCTAGCTCAGGGTAAGGTCCTGCAGAAGAGGAATTGACAAAAAGGATTTTAGGAGAGCTTAATGGACTGTCACCTCTAGCATCTTGCTGGTCCAGAGAGAATTGAAACAATGTGAAAGGAACCCTATTGCCCCACCATTGGTGGTGTGAGATTTCACTCATTTATTCAGCAGCAGTTAGTGTGAGGCTACCAATGGGCGACAAATACCACGTTAAAAACTCATGCTCAAGGGCTAGAGCAATAGTGCAGCAAGTAGGGTGCTTGCCTTGCATCCGGCCACCCAGGTTCAATCCCTAGCATCTCATATGTTGCCTGAGCACCGCCAAAGGTGGTTCCTGAGCCAGGAGTAACCCCAGAGCATCGCCAGATGTGACCCAAAGTAAAACAAAACAAAACAACTGCTTAAGTTCATGGTCTTCTGAGGAACATAAATACCTAAACATATCACCTGTCTGATGACATGACTTTTCCAGGAAATTCTTGTTCATCTTTTCAAAACTTTAATGTAGCCTAAGAGGACACAACACAGTAGCTTCACGTGGCAGCTCTGTCCCTGGGAGACACTATCTGGCTTGTTCTTCATCTCAAGTCCACATCCTTGGGGCCTGAGACCCGGAATAAGTCAAGTCCACAAGTCTCAAGTCCCCATCATGTTTAGTTTACTTCTGGACATACAAACATATATCTAGTGTTGAATTTTACTCACAAAAGAACAGGGCACCTTCCTTTAAAATAAAGAGGATAAAAGATTTCTGAATAACAGGCGCTCAACTTCCAAAAATGGGTGTTGCGGTTGGGTTTGCTGTCCATAACTATGTCCATCCTACTTGTTTAGCAAAACAAAAATGCTAGAAAACAGCATAGAAGAGAGCAGCTCAGAAACCATGTGCAAAGGCTGCCACCGATATTGCCGTGCCTGACATGAGAATGAAGCGTTGTCTTTGTTGAGTATCATGCTGAGTATCCGCCCGGGGCTTTCCGGCGGTGTGTGCAGGCATTTCGGAAGAAGCAAACAGTGCATAGGGGGTGCTGAGCACACAGACTCAGCAGCTAGACTGGACCTCAACAGGAGAGGAGTACAGAGAACTTGGTTTCTCTCTGGTATTTGAAGAAAATCTCTAAGATGTGAATCTGAGCCATGTATTTCCCTTCTTGAATTTCATGGGAGAAAGTCTTCTACATGTTTTGGGGCAGTTACCTTCACGAAAGCTCAGAGCACTGTGGCCAGCAACCAGTGAAGGGTTCTGGTTCTAAGGATTATAAGGTAAATCCACCAAGAATATGGCTTTTAGAACTGACAGTATCAATTTTCTTCCAAGAGGAGCAGACGCCCTATATCTGATTTGAGGGAAACATATATATTAGAGTTTCTAACCACTAATCCCACACGGCAGAGCCTGGCAAGCTCCCCGTGGCATAGTTGATATGTCAAAACGGTAACAACAAGTCTCACAATGGAGATGTTACTGGTGCATGTTACTGGTGCCCGCTCGAGCAAATCAATGAACAATGAGATGACAGTGCTACACTGCTACAGTGCTAGAAACTAATGATGGTCTTGGTGAGATAGAAGGAAAATATCACCTGGTTTTCTTATTTTCCAAATCAATAGAATTTAGATTTTTTTTAACTACATGTGCAATTTCTTAGAATTTTCTTTTTTTCATTGGTGATCTTATCAATCTTGCTACATTTAATTCTGTATCACTGTATCACTGTCAGAGATGTAACTGAAGCAATAAAAACAAGCACTGCACTGTAGCACTGTCATCCCATGGCTCATCAATTTGCTTGAGCGGGCACCAGTAACATCTCCATTGTAAGACTTGTTACTGTTTTTGGCATATAGAATATAGAATATGTCATGGGGAGCTTGCCAGGCTCTGGTGTGCAGGTGAGATACTCTCGGTAGAGTTACTCTCAGTAGCTTGCTGGGCTCTCTGAGAGGGGCAGAGGAATCGAACCTGGGTCGGCCATATGCAAGGCAAACGCCCTACTCGCTGTGCTATCACTCCAGCCCTGCTACATTTAATTAAGGGTGCTAATTATTATAGCCAAGTACTAAATTATTGTGTCCAAGTACTAAAAGTGTATGACTGCTATCCCCAAACACACACAAATTATATGCAAGAAACTTGTACACACAGATTACTATATTAAGTAACTTGATCTCATCACTTTAATTGCCTAAAACTTTTAAATGCTTGAAAACAAAATCTTCTCTGTCCAGCTCCTGTGACTATCAGAAATATTTTTTTTTCCTTTTTGGGTCATACTTGGTGATGCTCAGGGGTTACTCCTGGCTTTGCACTCAGGAATTACTCTTGGTGGTGCTCGGGGGACCATATGGGATGCTGGGAATTGAACCCCGGTCGGCCGCATGCAAGGGAAATGCCCTATCCACTGTGCTATCACTCCCGCCCCCTATCAGAAATATTTTTAAAGCTGATTTTTAAAAATAAATTATATTAAACTCTTTACTGGAAGAAAGTCACTTCTGGACAGAGACCAAACCAATGCAATTTTAGTTCAAATTGGTTTTCCTGGAAAAGTTGAAAATGTAGTTCCGAAGAGAAAGGCCTTGGCAACTTTACAAATCAACATTCAAAACGCACAAGATTAGCCTTCGCTGCAGTGATGCTCAAATACTACCCTTGAAAAGAACTGCCTGGGAAGTCATTAAGGACAAATTCTTGGGCCAGACAGTAGTTGACCTAACCCAGGTGGCTTGGGTGAGGAGACATGAAGATCGCAGTTGCATGAACTCTAGAAAGACAAATGGAACGTTACCTAGATTCATCAGTCTAGAATGGGAATGGAGCTTGTGTGAAATCCGTTCTTCTGGGATGTTTATAAATTCTGGTTCTTGCTCAATCTCAGTGAGAGAATCTGCAGGAGAGTGCAGGGCAGCCTGGTCTGTGGTCCAGAAACCTCACGTCTGTAGTCTTGGTGAGCCAGTCACCGTTTGAGGATTTCCACGTTCTTTCCTGTAAAAGGTGAAGATTAGAAGATATAGGAGGCTCCTAACCTTGGTGAGATTACAGATTTCTTTGAGAAGCTAATTCAATGCTTTAACATTTTCTTCAGATAAAGAAGCACAAATTCACAGATCTTTCTTTACACTTTCATTAGGAGAGGGTCACAGCCTTCTCCCTCCCCCTCAAACCGATATGCTTACAGGGACTTCAGGTGGCAGTTTGGAGACATGGTTTATCTAAATCTTTCAGCATCTAACATTATCTGTATCACTGTATAACTGTCATCCCGTTGTTCATCAATTTACTCGAGCGGGCACCAGTAACGTCTCCATTTGTACCAGCCCTGAGATTTTAGCAGCATCTCCTTACTCATCTTTCCCAACGATTGGAGGTTTCTTCCAGGATCAGGGGAATGAGACCTGTTATTGTTACTGTTTTTGGCATATTGAATACACCATGGGGAGCTTGCCAGGCTCTGCTGTGTGGGAGGGATACTCTCGGTAACTTGCCGGGCTCCCCGAGAGGCATATCTATTTATTTCCCTCTATGATGATGTGCGGCCACTCGGTCCAGGAATATGTTCACTCATGTGTGAGGCTCAACCCGAGCCTGTGGAAAGCGGCCTGCTTCCCAGTCTCTGGTGACCCAGGGGTCACACCCATAAACCCATAAGATTATCTAATTTTTTTAATTAAAATTTTTCATTGGAGGCACTGTGATTCAGAACACTGCTCATGTCAGGGCTTCATGCAGAAGCTGTTTCTCCTCCCTTCCCCACCTGTGACCCAATTTAAGGGGTTGTTCCATTGAGGGAAATGTTCCCTTACCTTCCACTCCCGGTCCACTCCTGACCATCATTATCACTGTTACATGTGACATGGTTATATACTGGCCACTCTGTGAAGCCATTTGCATAAATTTATTCATAAATCTAACGCAGAGGAAGATGTTATCTTTGTTTTATAATCGAGAAAGCTGAAGGTGAAATGACTTTCCTGAGACCAGGGACTGGTACCAAGTTAGGCCTGGATTTATCCCTGAGCTGGTAACGCCTCTGCTGGCCTTCCCAGTCCTGGCAACACTAACTGACCTTGTGAGCACGATGATTATTGCCGTGGGAGTCTGGCCTGTGTCTTGTAAAATGTTTGGCAGCTTCCCTAGTCTCTAATGATTACAAGACACTAACACTTGCCTGACCCAAGTCGTGACCACACAAATGTCTCTAGACGTTGCCCAATGGACTGTGGAGGAGATGAAGCAAAATAGCTCCTCATTGAGAATCAAGGTCTGTCCCTGGACCACTCCTCTGAGAAGCGACTCTCAGGGTGGGCAGTGGTGTGCTGTGTTTGCCACTCTGGCTGGGGCAGGAAGAAAAATTGGCAACAGTCATTGCAAGATCTCAATGCCCTTAAGAAAAGGACCACAGGGGGAAACAAAGGGAAGGTCATTTTTCAGTTTCATGATTCTCCAAATCATAGTCCTAAAATGATTAAGTTTCCTTCTAACAGTAAATGTTCACAGGTTGTTCAGTCACTCCTAATATTGTCTCTGAGACAACAAACTTCCTTAAAAACAGATTTTCTACAGTCCAGGTTTGCCGATAGCAGGCTGATCATCAGTTGTCTTATCTCCGATGGACCAAAATCAGAGGAAATTCAGCTGGGATTTGCAAGGAGAGTTTAGCCAGTAAGTCTCCATTTTGTGCTTAATGAGGCTTCTCTGTGGCTTGGCCAAGGACAGATTGGGGAAGGCAACAGGAAGTGGGCAATTTTCACAGTCAACACTTATCCTTTGGTTCCCAAAGTATGTGAGGCATTTACTATATTACGAAATTAGTCTAGAAAAGTCCATATTGGATTCTGTCCGGGATGGGAGTAGGCTGGATCACGGGGCCTGTTATCAGAAAAGCTGTATCTAAAAATAATTGGGGGCACAGTGCATGAGCATGCAATAACATTCTGAAGCTCTTGGGGTACTTTAAGAAAAACCAGCACTGGTGAAGCTTTGCTGTGTGAGTCTGATGTTTGTTCTATCTCCTGAGAAAATCATGGAAATAAAATCAAGATTTCATGCAGCTAAGGAGCCCAAGGCATCTATTTAGTGAACAAATGCCTAAGTACTTACCCTGTATCAGACACTGATTCCAAAGAAAAGCAAATTTTCTGCACTGGTTTATAGTTGGGTGAAGGATGAAGCAATGATATGACAGAGTCGGGTGCTTTGGGGGGTCACTGGCCTTTTAGATTGAGGAACTTTGCAGAAGGTTAAATCTGAGCTTAGAGCTAGAAGAGGAGTCAGAACTAGCTGGACAGAGACGTGGGGAACTAGTGGAGGGGCAGAGAAGCAGCTGAGGGAGCAGTGGTCAGTGAACTAATAATGGAGATGCTGTGATGCAGGGAGAGGAGAGCCCGAGGCTTGCACACAGAAACCTGCAGCAGAACAAAGAGATGGGATGAAGATGTGAGGATGTGCAGGATTATACTGGCACTGGTACAGGACTCTTTTAAGAGAACTTCTAGTGCTTTTGATATGTCACCACAAATCACATCACACATACTAAAATGAACCCCAATTCTACTTTGATTTATAAAGAATGAATTGAGGGCGAGAGAGTACTAGAGGTAAGGGTTGATCCTGGCACCAGGTATGGTCCCCTGAGCATGGCCGGGGGTCACTCCTACGTGCAGAGCCATTAACAGCATCACTGGATTTGATCCCTCGCAGCCCCCCCCACCCACCCAAGCCAACAAAACCCCAAAGCAGTGAGTTGATTCCAATGGACTAACAGCATGTGACTTTCTCAAGAGCACCCTTGCTTTAGTGCTGTACTTTGTGATGAGTTGGTGGGGGTGGGGGGCGAGAAGCCACGCTTGGTCGTGGCTTCCACTGGGATCACACATCAGGCGGCAGTGCTGGCATGCTTGCTCACAGTGCTCGTTACAGCGTGTGCAGAGAGTCTGGTTGCAGCTGAGGCCCTGGTGGTGATCACATGTGAACACCGGGGGCGGGGCCCTGGGGCTTGCACTTCTTCTGTTAGTGCTCACGTGCACTACCTGTGGTGCTGGGCAGCAGCGCTGCAAGACTGTGGCCGCTAGCACATGTGGGAGCCACCAGGGCTTGAATGTGGAGCACTGTTGCCTGGTGGGTACTTTCAGCCACTGAGGCACTTTCAGTCTGGGCCAAGCTTACTTCTATTTTGCTTTTCTCTTTGGGGGATAAATAGCACAATGGAGAGATAGTACAGCCTGCCGTGCGTGTGGCCGACCCAGGTTCATTACCTCATTACCTGATACTAGGTCTGCTCCCCCTGAGCACCACCAGGAGGAACCCTGAGCACAAAGCCAGGAGCAAGCTGAGAGCACAGTCAGGTGTGGTCCAATACCCACTCCTAACCACAAATGTGACGCTTCATCTTTTGTATTTGAGAGCCAGTATTTTTTTTTAGATATGGAACATTTTCCAATGGAACTTAAAAAATAAATACGCTTAAGGCACTAATTTTCTCAAGAGCACCAGTGCTTTATTGCTGTATTTTTGTGATGACTCGGGGGGAGGGGAAGAAGCCATGCATGGTCATGGCTTCCACTGCAATCATACATCAGGTGGCACAGGGCCCCAGTAACAACAGTAGCCAGGTATGAATATTCAGGTTTATTAATTGTCAAAGTGTTTTATTATTTTTTTTATTAAATCACTGTGAAATACACAGTTACAAAGTTGTTCATGATTGGGTTTCAATCATACAATGTTTCAACATCTGTGCCTTCCCCAGTGTACATTTGCTATCACCCATATCTCCAGATTTCCTCCTTCCACCATCCCACCCCCAGTCTGCCTCTACAGCAGGCCCTTTTATTCTCTCTCTCTCTCTCTCTCTCTCTCTCTCTCTCTCTCTCTCTGGACATCATGGTGTGTAGTACAGGTACTGAAAAGTTAACGTGTGTATCCCTTTATCTACTTTCAGCACTCAGTTCTTATCTAGAGTGATCATTCCCATTGTGATCATTGTTACAGTGGCCCCTTCTCCATGCTAACTGCCCTCGCTCCCCACCTCCCAACTTGTGGTTAGTCTCCAGCCACAGGCCAGTTCTCCTAGCCTTCGTTTCTACTGTCCTTGGGTGTTAGTCTCATACTATGCTTTTTTTTTTCTTTTTGGGTCACACCCGGCAATGCACAGGGTTATTCCTGTCTCTGAGCTTAGGAATTACTCCTGGTGGTGCTCAGGAGACCATATGGGATGCTGGGAATTGAACCCGGGTTGGCCGCGTGCAAAGCAAACGCCCTACCTGCTGTGCTATCTCTCCAGGCTCTCATACTATGTTTTTTATATTCCACAAATGAGTGCAATCATTCAATGTCTGTCCCTCTCCCTCGGAATAATTTCACACAGCATGATACTCTCCATGTCCATCCATTTGTAAGCGAATTTCATGACTTAATTTTTCCTGGTCACTGCACAGTATTTCATTGTACCATCCTGTCTTTCTCCAGTCTCCTGTTCTTGGGCACTCAGGTGTTTCCAGATTCTGGCTACTGTGAATAGTCCTGGATGTACATGTTTAAGTCTCCGTCATTACTGTGCCTCCAGGTTTAATTCTGCATCATTACTGTGTGCAGTGCCGAACACACTGCCCAGTGTTCCTTCTTCCTCCTGGACTTTCTGAGCTTTAGCAGGGCTGTGAGTGCCCAGCAAGGGAAGTCCTCGCTTCCTCAGTGGCAAGAAGTCATGTGAAGAAGTTTTCACTGTTTGGCATATGCGCAGAAGAAAGTGGTAAAGATTTTAGGACACATCCTTAGGAAGCTTCTGGCCTCTCCTCCCCATCTCTGTCAGCTAAAGGCGGGTGTGACAGTGGGAAACAGCCAATTAGTCAAGGACAGGACAAATGCCCTCTGACTTAGATGTGCATCTCATTCAGGAGAACTCTTTGAGGCCCAGATCCCTAAGTCCCTTTGCGGAAATTCTGGTTCAGTGGGTCTGAACATCTCTAGCAACCTTCCACGCAATTCTAATGGTGCGGTTAGGAGCATGCTTCAAAACCACTGCTTCTGGGATGGTAGAAAGGAGGAAGGAACCTGGATTTCTGAATTACCCTGTGAAATAAATCTCCAATCTGCACTGCTCAGTCATTTCAGAGAGAGAGAAAACATTTTTTGGTTCATAAATGAAATAAATGTATTTGTATAGTTTATATGTATACTTTTACAGTTAAATCAAATCAAATGCAAGCTAAAGATCCCATTCATCTGAAGTATATAATAGAGACAAAACAAGGGCAGAGACAGAACTAAACAGTGGCAAGCCTTGGCCTTGGGTCACAAACTCAACCACCACGCAGTGGAGGGAGAGACAGGGAGGATAAAGAAGCAGAGAGTGTGGAGCGAAGGCAGTGTGGATGGTCCTCGGGGCATTCCAAGAAAAAGGGATGTTGAGATAGTGAAGAAGAGACTTTCTGCTAGGAGAGGCAGTGACTATGAGAAGGAAGTGCTATTCTGAGGGAGTTTTCACTATGATCTGGTGAAATGAGCACTTGGGTAAGAGCAAGGGGAAGCCATCAGCCGAGCACAGGGATGGAGAGGCACCAGTAGCAGTTGGCTGGTGGATCAAGCACTGCTGGGGCTGCAGGAAGAGTTGCCAGTAAAAATTACTTATTGTTTCACCTGGGAAACAGACAAACAAAAGATAGTCTTACAGTTACTGATTCAATAGGTTTACCAAAGACTTTCTACATGTCAGGTTCTGGAAAAAAAGGGGAAAAATCATAGCCCAACTTGGCCCTTGCCAGGTGAGCAGAATTTTTGCAAAGGCATGACCGGAAGGCTTTGGGATTACCCAACAGGGATTCTGCTCACGGCATGTAGGATGTGGGCCTCATATAGCCCTGTACAGTGAGAGGAAACTTTCATCTTGACAGCAGGTTTGAGCTCTAATGACTAGAGTTCAAACCAGAGTTCAGCTCTCTTGTGCTGTTGATAAACTCATAAAAGAAAGACAATGGCAGTGATGATAGGGAAATGATGATGGTATGTTCTCCATAAGACCTCCATAATGTGACAACTGAATCTCCAACTTCTGAAGAGGAAACCTCTGGTCCTTCTTCCTAATCCCCCTATTCAATTCAATCCCCAATTCAGTTTAAAGGAATTTAACTCATCAAAAGTGTGATTAACCCTTGGTGAAAGTTCTTTTTTTTTTTCTTTTTGGGTCACACTTGGTGATGCACAAGTGTTACTTTTGGCTTTGTACTTAGGAATTACTCCTGGCAGTGCTCAGGGGACCATATGGGACGCTGGGAATTGAACCCGGGTTGGCCACGTGCAAGGCAAACCTGCTGTGCTATCGCTCCAGCCCTCTTGGTGATAGTTTTTAACAGTTATTTAATTAGCACTGTTTTGATTTTGTTTTTATTTTAGGGGAGGGCAAAGTAGAGAAACTCAGTTTCTGATCCATCCTGAGATGTTGGCCTCAAGGACAGACTGGGAAGAGTTCCGGACAAATGGCCTGGAAACACATTCATCATTATGTGGTAGAGACAGCAGGTATATTTCCAGTGTCAGGCAGAAGAAGGAGAGATGCTAAATTTTCACAGGGAGATTCATCGCTAGCTAGGACAGAAGGGTCTTAGAAATCAGTAGGTGGAAACTTACTTGACATCAAAACTGGTGTATCACAAGACCAGTTAGTAGCTGTCCAGATTATACATACACCCCAGGGGTCCCCCAAACCACATCTAGCATGGTTTTCCCTTTTACTCCAATATCACCACATTCACCGTTATCTTGAGCAATGAAGGAATGTCTTTTGCAAAAAAAAAAAAATTCCTTTGAAAAAAAGATAAATCAGTGCTTGCACCAAAGAAGATAACAGCCTGCAAACCTTGTTCTAAAACTACACAGATCAAAAGGATCAACGTGAAGTCATTTTTGTCATTCCTGTTTTGGATTATTTTGGTCTCTCGCACTTCTGACATCGCCTTTTCTCCTTTAGCCTACTGATCATTTCATTTTCACCCTCTCACCATTTCATGATCGAAAAATAAGCAATTCTGTAAAGGAAATTGGTGATAAGAAATAAAAATTTGAGTTTTAGGATTTTTCCATGGGTACTTTCTCATGTCCCATTTTACCAAAGAAAATGGATTTCAGTAAGAATAATAGGCTTTACTTCTGGATTGGGGGAATATATTTGTCCTTCAGGAAAATCTTGCTACAGCGTGCATCCAGCAAGGGTGTACATTGGGGTATGTAACGTTAATCTTAGCACTGAAGAGAAGAGAGACAAATGATGCAGGGCGGAAAAGAAGATTGAGAAAAGAGAGAGAGGAAAGACGGAGAAACTTGTTCATTGCAAGACTGCCAGAGCAAGGTATTTTTCTTTGCTTCACAAGTTAGAAGCTGTTGAATAATTCATGCCAAGCGTGGAAAGGCTGCCTTTTCCCTGGGTGATGTAGAACAGCAGGAGAGAGCTTCGAGTGGGTTCACCGCACCAACCACCACGCTCCCTTCGCTTCTGAGCGCAGGGCGCGCTCCTCAGCCGCGTCTGCTCTCAGCATCCTGCTGCTGCCGCTGCCGCCCGCTCCCGCTCGCCCCAGTGGTCTGGGCTTGCAAGCTTTCTCCTTTCCTCCTCCTAGCCCTGCTGCCCTCTGAGGAGTCTCTCTGCAGCTGCTGCTGCCGGCTTCTGCCTGGGACCATGTGCGTGGCTGCTGCTTGGGAGAAACAGACTCTTGCTCCTGGTGCTCATCCCAGATGAGTTTCTCCTGTTGATTTTGGGACCACAGATGCGGCTCCTAAGGAAGTATTTCTGGGCATCCCTCCGTCACCTACAGCCAGCTAAGGACCATCCCCAAAGTAAGGCACCCCCAAACCTTCCCCCCACCCCCCCATCCTTCTTATCTGGGGATATTTCTGCTTTCTCCAAGAAACTAGGATTTCCATTTGGTAATATTTCTGCGTGTGTGCGCGTGTGTGTGTGTTGGGGGTGGAGGAGAAGGGGCTGGTCTTGGTACCCCTCTGTCCCAGGGCTTCCCTGGCTCCTGCCGATTGCTCAGAGGCCTTCGCCCGGCCCTGGAGACATTTCCCCGGCAGGCAGGCACCTGTCATCCACCACCCCCGTCCTGTGCTCCCTGCTCCCCGCCCCCCAGCCCAGCTCTGCTTCAGCCTTTTGTGTCGGTGGCAGACGGCTGAAGGGTGTTTCTGCCCTCCCGGCAGGGCAGGCGGGCGTCGGGATGGGCCGCGCCGCGAGGAGCCGACACTAGTGAGCGAGGCGTGAAGAGCGGGCCAGGATGACCAACGCCTCCTCCACGTCCACGTCCTCCACCACCGGGGGGTCGCTGCTGCTGCTTTGCGAGGAAGAGGAGTCGTGGGCGGGCCGCCGCATCCCCGTGTCCCTGCTGTACTCGGGCCTGGCCATCGGGGGCACGCTGGCCAACGGCATGGTCATCTATCTCGTGTCGTCCTTCCGCAAGCTGCAGACCACCAGCAATGCCTTCATCGTCAACGGCTGCGCCGCCGACCTGAGCGTCTGCGCGCTCTGGATGCCTCAAGAGGCGGTGCTGGGGCTGCTGCCCGCGGGCTCGGCCGAGCCCCCGGGGGACTGGGACGGCGCGGGGGGCAGCTACCGCCTGCTCCGCGGCGGGCTGCTGGGGCTTGGGCTCACCGTGTCCCTCCTGTCCCACTGCCTGGTGGCTCTCAACCGCTACCTGCTCATCACGCGGGCGCCCGCCACCTACCAGGCGCTGTACCAGCGGCGCCACACGGCGGGCATGCTGGCCCTGTCCTGGGCGCTGGCGCTGGGCCTCGTGCTGCTGCTGCCGCCCTGGGCGCCCCGGCCGGGCGCGGTGCCCCCACGCGTGCACTACCCCGCGCTGCTGGCGGCCGCGGCGCTGCTGGCGCAGACGGCGCTGCTCCTGCACTGCTACCTGGGCATCGTGCGCCGCGTGCGCGTCAGCGTCAAGCGGGTGAGCGTCCTCAACTTCCACCTGCTGCACCAGCTGCCCGGCTGCGCCGCCGCCGCCGCCGCCTTCCCGGGGGCCCCGCACGCGCCCGGCCCGGGGGGCGCCGCGCACCCGCCGCCCGCGCAGCCGCTGCCCCCCTCGCTGCACCCGCGGCGCGCGCAGCGGCGGCTCAGCGGCCTGTCGGTGCTGCTGCTGTGCTGCGTCTTCCTGCTGGCCACGCAGCCGCTCGTGTGGGTGAGCCTGGTGAGCGGCTTCTCGCTGCCCGTGCCCTGGGGCGTGCAGGCGGCCAGCTGGCTGCTGTGCTGCGCGCTGTCGGCGCTCAACCCGCTGCTCTACACCTGGAGGAACGAGGAGTTCCGCCGCTCCGTGCGCTCCGTGCTGCCCGGCGTCGGGGACGCGGCCGCTGCCGCCGTGGCCGCCACCGCGGTGCCCGCCGTGTCCCAGGCGCAGCTGGGCACCCGCGCCGCCGGCCAGCACTGGTGATCCGCGGCCCCTGGAGGTCCCGGGCGTCCCGCGCGCGCCCCGGCCCGCGCATCCCGGCCACGGCGCCCAGGTGCCCACCCCCGCGGGGTGCTGGACCGGCGGGCTCGCCTCCTGAGTCGTTTCCGACGGTCGCTGGCGTTGAGCCTCCGTGTCCGCGGTTTAGAGACACCCGACGCACCGGTCCGCACGCCAGAGACGCCAAGAACTTGCAAATGGGCACTTTCGAAAGAACCCATAAATTGATTCCGACTCGTTTTCGAATGAGGCTTTGGACCACGCGTGACCATTCCCACCTTCGTCGTCTTTTTTCTATGACGCGCCACGAGTGTGCATGAGCCAAAGGAAGGGATAGTGATGAAGGCAACTCTTTAAGAGATATGTTTGGAAAGGAACCCGAGTTTGATGATGCTTTTGTTATTTTAACCTTTGGATTGACCAAGCCACAGATGCGCACATCAATCTGAATTGCCATTAAGACCTCAGCCCTTTATTCTTAAAAGGGCCTTTAAAAAAAATAAAATTAATTCCCGACTGCTGAGTTAGATAGAATCAGACCGTAAGGCGAGCAGGGGGGAACCCCACCGAATTATTATTTTACATTCCTCTTTCCACTTCTAAGACTAAGAATTAGCACTGGTTTTTAAAGTGGAAAATTTCTAGTTTGCTTATTGGTGGCCGGAGGCAGCAATGGAGCTGTGAAGACATATCCGGGGTTATCTATGTTAGGTTACAGCTTCACTCTTTCCTGTAGCATGCACACTTGTTGCTACCCTCATTTTGTAATCAGTTTATCTTCCTTATGAGTGTGATTGCAAGCTTTGAATATTTTTGTACTATAAGGTTGCTAAGGAGAATAAGTCCTTCTGTTTTCTCTTTGACATTTAAAATATCTCAATGCACATGATATAATTGAACACTAATAATACCATGAATACATAGCTAGTATTAGCTGCTATTGCATGCTCCTAGATGCTAGAACTTATTGGGCATGTGGTATACTAAAGCAATACCCGTTACCAAGGACATTTTACATTTTTTTTTTGACACCAGAAGAAACTGCTTTCAATTATTTGAAAAGAGACACAGAGACACTTCTGGCTACCTAGTGTTCTAATTGTCTTGGCCCAATTTATGAAAAAAACTTCCAGTTGGGAATATGTGATATAAATTGGACGGAAGTCAAGATGGAGCAGAAATATGGTTTGGCTCTGCAAAGCCATCTGTGTGCTCTTTTAGGATTTAGACAAGCCATACATTAGAAAGCAACGCTTTTTTTTAAATGTAGTACGTATATATTATTGTGACATTTGACATTAATATCCTGTGCGTTAAAGGAGGATTGGTAAAGTCAGTTAAACATAATTGAATAGCACAAATGAGGGTCTGTTCTTAAATGTACAGTTTGAGGCTTGTCACATTCATGTTGGGTTTACTCTATTTAGAAAGAGTCAAAATATAAATCATGTGTAATTACCTTATAAAGTTGAAATAAGAAAATTTTAAAAAATTATCAATCAGTATTCTGACTGCGAACTATAAAATTTAAGATTGAATAGTCTCGCTTAACTGTGACATTCATGAACAAAAACAACTTGCTTTGTTCCACTTATGGACATTTAAAGCTAGGATAGTAGGAAGCCTCATGAATTTGAATAATTATGGGTGTTGCAGGAAATTTGACATATTTATTGTAAAGCAAAATAAAGCAAATATGTTCATTACCAGTAATAGCTCAGCTGTCATTTTATTAATCCCTGCTTTGCATGCACATTTCTCTCACTAAGGTTTCACGGAGTCCCATTTTCCTTGAAACAAATATTTAATTAAAATTCAGACAACTGTTTCTCTGAGTTTTTTTTCCTCCTGGCTTTATTGTTTGCCTTTCTGAGAATGCCGTGGCAGCTGATAACCATACTCTAAAGCACCAGTGAATAAATAACTTATTTTTCTGACCATTTAATTTCATTTTTAGCTTATTTAACCTTATGTAAATAGTTAAGGCCCTTATGGAAGCACTTAAAAGAAACTGGTATTTTCTTTCTGTAAGCATAATTCACCTGGGGAGTGGGCTGCAATGAGCAGAGCTAAAAAATTTCCTTTTGATAAAGTGGAAGGCACTTTTCAAAGTCTCTCATTGAGCAGGTATTCTTTCAAAAAAGGCTTTCTCCTTCTTTCTCTCGGTGAATGTGGCATATAATTTCTCCTGTTGTTCCTTTAAAAATCCACCTGTAAACATAGTTTCTCAAGAACCCAATAAGCCTGCTATTTTGCAATGTTTCTGACAAACATGGAAACCATTTTATGCTGGCACCATGCCAGGTGGGAGACCTACTTTAGGATATATTTACTGATAATTAACTCCACAGGACGGATTCACTTATAATTTTAATATTTCGACGATGTGTCTAAAAGCGGCTTAGTAGGGCAATAGCTTCGAGTATTGAAGTTACTGCCTTTGACAAATTAAGTTAATGGAGATTGTGTTTTTATTTAAATGAAACATATTATCCACTCAGGAATAAGAAACCCTAATTGCTGTCATGGGATGCCCTACTTTGCATTTTCTTCTATATCTTTTCTTTAGGAAGATGCCTGTTACGACATATTAACCGCCAGCACCCCTCCCCCCCACAAACACACCACACACATACACACTTTCATTTTAATAGCTAAATTCTATGATGTAATGGGCATCACTCCTAATATTCTCTCCTTCTAACATGAAGCGTAGGCATACACAGAAATTCTGGCTTTTGTCTGTTTTTTAGGCACCCAACCAGTGGTTTTGATGATCGAGGTCTCAGAATTAGGGAGAAAGAGTTCTGCACAATGGAGGGATTGGTGTTTACAGGTGTCCAGAGCGAAGCTGGGAAGGGGAAAAAGGAACTTAACTCTCTTATGGATAAAAGGCCTTGGAAATATTTGCTCTCAAAGGAGTATTTCCTGCTTTATCATCCTATTCTTCTGAGGAAAACCATGTGGGCCACTGTTTGAAATAACTTCATTGTTGCAAGTCTAACCTTTATTCTGTTCTCCTGACTTACAGTTCTCTGGTTCTTGAGCTGTCACTTGAGTTAACCCGACAAAGGGCAAATTTAAATGCAAGATATTGAGAAAGGTTGTAGATGTCCCCGACCTTCAGAAGAAACTGCCTTTCGTGTTGTGAGTTGTGCGGCCAACCCCAAATGGGAGCTGCGGGCCTCCAGAAGCAAAGGAGTGCCTCTTTGATCATTGTTATTTTTAAAGCACATGCCCAGTGGTGCTCAGGAACTACTCCCAGTTCTGTGCTCAGGGGTTGTTTCCAGTAGCGGTTGGGACTGTGCAGTGCCAGGAATCAAATCCGAGCATCCATCATGCAAAGTTTATGTTCCAGAATATTGAACTGTATCTCCGGCCCTATTAATCCATCTGATCTCCCCTTCTGCTTTTCTTTATAGTCCCTCTCAATAGGGGCATGTTTGGACTCTGCTCATGTGCAAATAGCCTCCCATGTCACTTCACAACTAGCAACCTGGCACAGCCCTTATACCAGGGGCATAGGATGACTACTCCTCCCTTTTTTTGGCTTTTCTGGTCACACCGAGTGATGCTCGGGGGTTACTCCTGGCTCTGCACTCAGGAATGACTCCTGGTGGTGCTCAGAGGACCATATAGGATGCTGGGGATGGAACCCAGGTTGGCTGCATGCAAGGCAAAGCCCTACCTGCTATGCTATCTCTCTGGCCCCACAGGAAGCCCTTAAAGTTGGCCTTGAGCGGTTGGACTTCAGTTCCCAGTCCTGTTGTGGTGAACGTGGTTCCTTGGGATGCTTTTCCTTCAGACAAGGCATAAGGGACCAGGAGTGGTGGAGAAACCCTGTGGGAGCAGAGGCCCAGGGTGAAACCAGGCCTTCTCATCGTGAAGGGTAGTAGAGCTACTTGGGGACCCTCAGGAACCCATCCCCAGCTCTTTTTCTCTGCAGGGACCCCTTGACAAGTGCTGTACAGAGGATTTCCCCAGATCCTTATTCCGGCTGGGCTCTAATCTGGAGAAGGAGGCGGATGAAATGGGAGGGGCGTTGCTGGGAAAGACAGGTTAGATGTCGAAGGGAGTTGTGGGGATGTGATGGGTTCCTGTGATATAGAACATAGTCCCTTTACTTGTGTGCATCTTGGAAATTTCTCATAACGGGAACTTATAAGTTATGAATGGGAACTCCAGCTCATCTTTTGGCTATTCTTTTTAGACTGAAAGTAATTTTGAATCTTTATTGGTAGAAATTAGGCTTAGTTTCCACACCCTCCACCCTTCCCTCCCCCGCCCCTGGCCTAAAACCCCTCCCACTCTTTTCTTTTCTGAAGGAATAAAAATTTATGGGGATTTCTTTGTATTGTTATGGTTAAGAGTCTCTGCTTTTAGTCAAAAGTTTTTAAAAGAAATAAAAAGAAAAGAAAAGAAAAAACCCAGTCAATGTGTTTAAAATGATGCAGCTATTAAATGGAGGAGATGGAATTCAAACCTTTTATCTGTCCTCAGAGCAGAGGATGGTAAGTACTGATTTTTATCATAAATAGAGTCACTGTTTTTCCCTCCAGGTGATCATTTCTCACATAAATCTTTCTTTTTAGCCTAGTGGTCTGTACTTTGCCTCCTACCCAAGGCCCAGGCTCTTCACTCAGGATCTTCCTGGGTCTCATTATTTCTGTATCCTCCTTTCTTCCAGCTGGGCTCCCTGAGGCTGTACCATCTCTCAGAGGGCCACTTCCTGTCCTGGCCACAGGTCCTGCCCCCACAGACCTCAGGGACCACTTTGCTCTTACCACACATCCCTGTCTTGGATCGTCCCCGTCTTCATGTGTATCTCTGATTTTTCATTCCTTTGGTTTTTTTAAAGAGCAATACTGTCTTTTATGTCTTAGTAACCAGTCATCTGAAAAACGATAGATGATTAATGGATGTTTATAACTGAAGACAGTCATTTGAAAGAAAAAGGATTTGGTTCCTTCCCATGCATGTCTTTTTCTTTTTTTTCCCTCTTGATAAAACAGACCCAAGAATAAATCCCATCTCCCTACTCATGTCGTGCCACAGAGTATTTCAGAGTAAGAATATATGGGAGGATGATACAGGTATAAAGTCATACACTATTAGTGCTGTTCTTTGGGGAAGGCTTATAGACCTGTTATCCAAGCTCTTTTACACTGAAAAAGCAACATCTGAGCCCTAGTTTCTGTAAATTCAAGCTCAGGGTCCAGAGATATAGTACTGCAGGTAAGGTGTCTACGTTGCATGCAGCCGACCTGGGGTCAACCCCTGGCACTCCATATGGACCCATAAACTCGTCAGGAGTGATCCCTGAGCACAGAGCCAGGAATTATCTCTGAGCACCACTGTGTGTGGCTCTAGATAACAAAAATAAAACAAAAATAAACAAACAGAAATTCAAGGTCAAATTACTAAACCTGTACCTTGGAGTCTCTCGTTTAAAAGCTGGATCTTTTTAATTTATAAAAAGTCTTCTATGTCACTAACCAATGACTACAATTTGTTAGAACCCTGGGGAGAGAAACTGTGGGAAAGGTTTTAAATCTCCTTCTCAATTGCCTACATGAGCTAGCCCAGCTCACCAATGTTTTTATTAGACAGGAAGTACTTCAATTTTAAACCTTTATTAGGTAGAAATTAGGCCCAGCTTCCATTTTTATAAGCCCACGAAATAGAAAAGTGTTGCAGCATCCTTCATTTAGCAACACTGAAAGAGAATTTGCTTTTAGTCAAACAAAAACTCTATGAAATGCTGGGACAGTTGAATTCTCCAATTACTACAAACATTTGTTCTTACGAAAATTTTATTTCTTGAAAGTACAGTGTTTTATCTACGTGAAGATGAGGAGCTGCTTCCACAGAATGCTTGTAAAATCCAGAAATAAAGAAAAAGTGATACCCATATCCCACTTCCCCAAGATGACAAGTAAGAACATTTCACTGTCATTATCTGCATTTTCTATCTTTTCCTATGTATATTTAATTATACACAACTACAGTCAGAAACTGTATCTACTAGACTATACAATAAAATGCCAGCAGAAGAAAAGAGATGTTATAAGGAATGGCCTAGACACTGAATCACCACGTGTGCTTATACATATGTTCAACTACAAGTAACAGAATAGCTCACTAAAAATGTCACACTCAATCATCACTCATATGAGAAGTATGCAGGTAGGTTCTTCTAGATTTTGTTCAGTAGCATTGTGATCAGGTGTAAGGTTCAGGTTCTGTGGCCCGCCGTGATTCGGCTCCACCAGCTCTCAGTGTTGTTGCTTCATGGTTGCAAGATGAGAGTCTATTTCCACAGAATGTTTACTGTGACCAACAGATTGTCACATATTGGCACTAAAACATTAAGGGAGGGACAAGACTTATTTTTGCTGTTATTCCATTTTTTTCCATAAAAAATGAAACTCTAAGAAACTTCTGCAAAAAATTCTTCCATTTCATTTAATAGAAGTAGGTTAATGCCTAAAGGAAACTGCTATGAATTTTCAAATCAATGAACAACGGGAGGACAGTGCTACAGTGCTATTTAATTCAACCATACCTTTATAAGTCAATGGCACTTACACAATGTCGTTACACAATGTACATACACCCACACACATATACATAATCACAGATTTTATATATATAATTATGTATACATACATACATATAAACATATATAGGAAAGGAAACTTCTGTGAATTATATATACATACATACTGGAGCTATAGCACAGCAGGTAGAGCATTTGCCTTGTATGTGGTCGACCTGGGTTCGATTCCTACGTCCTTCTTGGGGAGCCCGGCAAACTACCAAGAGTATCCTGCCCGCACAGCAGAGCCTGGCAAGCTCCCTGTGATGTATTTGGTATGCCAAAAACAGTAACAACGAATCTCACAATGGACACGTTACTGGTGTCCACTCGAGCACATCGATGAACAACGGGATGACAGTGCTAAGGTGCTACATACATACACAAACTTGAATACAATGAGAAATCTATCTTTTTGTTGTATATGATTTATTTCATTCACCATTTGTAACACCATCCACCTACTTGATGGATTTTTTTTCTCTTTTTTGGAAATTACTGATGAACTCAAATTAAAAGGGAAATACCATGCATGGTTTCCAGTACCCAGAGCCATTTAATGTAAATCTGTAGCACTGGAGTATAATCTGTGCTTCCTCCTTGGCACTTTGGTGGACAGATAGGACACATGGCACACTAAAGTTACCTGGCTCTCCCTGCCTCTCTCTCTGTCATTTTCTGATTGATTGATAAATGAGAACTTATGCGGGGGTGCAGCTGACACAAGGCACAAGTTGCATCCAGCTTCCACAGATACCAGCCTCACCAGGGACGGGTGTTTGCAGACCCTGGCAGGAAAATAGTGGGGTCTGCAGGTGTAGCGTAGAGAGCAGCGCTTTCACTGAGTTTGAACCACGTGATGGATAAGGACAGCATGGGTGCAAATGATGAGTTGAAACATGAACTCAATATTGAGGAAGTCTAGATAGAACGGTCTAGATTAAAATATGCGGTTCCTTTCCTACCGGTTTCACCCTTGGAATAAGCAGGTAAACTAGCTTGCTTGGTTCCAGGCAGGGAGAAAGGAAAGAGATCATATATTTTGTAACCAAAACATTGTTACCCTAGCTTGGTCATGGGGAACATCTGGCCTGTGGGCTGCATAAGGCCCATGAAATCCTGTGATCTGGCCCTGGACAGTCACATCACTTTTCCCTTAGCAGCCCTTGGTCTGTCGGCCTATAGTGTATGACCCAAAAATTATATTATAAATATCCAAATGGCCCCTGGCAGAAAAATGTTTCCCTCATGTCCACATCTGCTTCACTCTTGAGAAATTTGACTAGTGCTATTGCCTATTCATCAGGTAACTCACTTTACTTTCAAGGGGTAGATTAAATGACAGAGTTAATCTAGCAAAAAACCCTCATGGAGACCAGGTGGAAAAGAAATAGTCATACTTGAGGTCAAAGAGATTGATTGTTCAATGTCCTGAGCACACGCTTTACATGCAGAAGGCCTGGGAATGATTCCTCCAGCATCACCTGGAACAACACCTGAACACTGAAGGGTGTGGTCCAAAATGAATGGGAGAAAGGAAGACAGGAAGGAAGGTTGGAAGGAAGGGAGAGAGATAAAGAAAGAGAGGAGAAAGGGAGAAAGAAAAAAAGATAAAGAGAAAGAATAAGAAAGAGAAAAGGAAAGACAAAGAAGTAAAGAGAAAGAGAAAAGGAAGAGAGAAAGTAAGATACAAAGAAATATAATAAAGAGAATGAAAGAAAAGCAAGGAAGAAAGGAAGAAAGAAGGAAGGAAGGAAGAAAAAAGAGGAAGGGGGAAGAAGGGAGAAAAGGAAGGGAGAGAGGAAGGAAGGAAGAAAGAAAAAAAAGGGATCGAGGGTAAACAGATAAACCTCTCAGTTTTATTAGAGAATATAAACCTATAACTTTTTAAAAATTTTGGGCCACACCCGGTGATGCTCAGGGGTTATTCCTGGCTCTGCACCCAGGAGTCACTCCCGGTGGTGCTCAGGGGACCATATGGGATGCTGGGGATCAAACTAGGCTTGGCCACATGTAAGGTGTGTAAGTACCCTACGTGCTGTACTATCCCTCGGACCCAAAATATATAGTCTTAAACTTGACACAAGTCTAGATTCTGGAAAAGAATGCTTTTTACTATATTCTGAAGTATCATTGTAGGAAATTCTCTTTCATTTGGAAAAGTCTATATGGGAAGATATGGTTGCTTACAGATGCCTGAAAGGCATTAGACAATAATAACCAACGTCCATAGATTGTTACTATTCTGTGTCAGAGTCTTCTATGTATTTTATATGTTATCTGATTTTCACAACTTCGTAAGGCAGATATGATGACTTTAGTTAGAAAATACTGGTGCTTTTTGAGTAGCTCTGTTCAAGTTCATCCAGCTGGCAAGGGAGAAGAGCCGTTAATTAAACTCAAACTGGCCAACTCCAAGGCCGGGGCTTGTAAACATGGAGCCCAACTGTGGGGGGGGGGGGCGGCAAAAAAATGTGTGTGTGTTTCTAGAAGTAAAATTTGGTTCAGTGGGTGGGAGATAGATTTCAGCTTAATATGAGAAAGAACTTTGTCTCAATTATAGGTGCTAAAAATAGTATGGGCTGTCTCAGGAAGTTGTGACTTTCTAAACACTTGAGGAACTCAGAAGGGTGTGGGGGACTAACCAGGAAAAGACGTCTGTGCCAGGTGGGAAGTTCGATCAGATCAGCTCTGAATTTCAAATTCTTTCAAATCTATTTTCTAGGATTATATAATGTCGCTTTTGCTGCTGGGAGGTATGAAATCTCTCTTGTCCCGGATTCGTAACATTTCAAGTGATTGTCAGAAGGAATGTAATGTATTTAGCAAAAACCTTATCACAACACCCAGTAGGGGAGCAAGTCTAGGTGACCAGTGGCTTTCTCTGCTGGCACAGGGAGCAAACATGCCACTCAGGGTGAGTTTTCCTTACTCTGATTATTCTCTGCTCATCTCCTTTGTGCCTTATCTCATTCCCAAGCCTCTTTATGGAACATAAGCTGAAAGTTCTGAAGCAAAATATTAGAGCCTGAGGTACTTCTGTTTCTCAGAAAAAGCTGGAGCGATAGCACAGTGGGTAGGGCATTTGCCTTGCACACGGCTGACTTGGGTTCGATTCCTCCATCCCTCTCGGAGAGCCCGGCAAGCTACCGAGAGTATCCTGCCCACACAGCAGAGCCTGGCAAGCTCGCCGTGGCGTATTCGATATGCCAAAAACAGTAACAACAAGTCTCACAAAGGAGTCGTTACTGGTGCCCGCTCGAGCAAATTGATGAGCAATGGGATGACAGTGATACAGGGCAGTGCTACCTTTAGAACTTTTAAAGTCACAGTAACACTTTTGAAGATTGGGGGTGGGGGTGGGGGAAGTCAAATCTTTCAGAGATTTTTTTTTTTTGAGTGAGAAATAAGCTGTGATTGACCCCTGAGCAAAAGGTATCTTGAGTGAAAATTCCTGATGAGTTTTTCTCATGGAGCGTCGTCGCAATCAGATCTTAAAAAAGTCTGCTTGTATGATCAGAACTGGTCTGATCCAGTGACAGTCTCTCTCCTCTCAGTGTTGTGATACAAAGAGAGACAGATTGAGGGGGCTGGAGCGATAGCACAGCGGGTAGGGCGTTTGCCTTGCACACAGCCGACCCGGGTTCGGTCCCCGGCATCCCATATGGTCCCCTGAGCACCTCCAGGAGTAATTCCTGAGTGCAAAGCCAGGAGTAACCCCTGAGCATCGCTGGGTGTGACCCAAAAAGCAAAAAAAAAAAAAAAAAAAAGATTGAGAAACTGAGAGTTAGCACTAAAAAGCTTAGCACAGGACTGTTTTGAATTTGTTGGAGGCCAATAACAGACTTTAATGTCTGTGAACCTAAAGTCTTTAGACTGTGCTTTCCAGGGGACTGGAAAAAAAATTAAAACTTCTTAATTTGTGAGCACTGAAATGTCCTGGACGCCCCTGTTTCACTGGGAATGAACACGGCTTTCTTACTTTTTTTTTCTTTTTGGACCACACTTGGAGATACTGGTTCTGCACTCAGGTATTACTCCTGGTGGTGCTTGGGGTACCATATAGAATGCTGGAATCGAACCCGGGTTGGCCAGGTGTAAGGCAAACGCCCTATCCGCTGTGTTATCGCTCCAGCCTGGCTTTCTTATCTTTAACATTGTTGTTATTCTTCATTTTTGACATTGCCCCTTTCTCTCTTTCTTCTTTCTCCTTCATGAGCATCATTTTGATCATCATCAAAAATTATTCACAGGGGCCAGAGTGATAGTGCAGTGGGGAGGGTGCTTGCCTTGCACACAGCTGACCTCGCTTAGTCCCCGGCATCCTATACGGTCCCCTGAGCACCGCCAGGAGTTGATTCCTGAGTGCACAGCCAGGAGTAACCCCGGAGTAGCTCCAGATGTGACTCCAAAACGAAACAAAATGAAAAAATATTCACAGGGGGCCAGTGATACAGATGAACGGCAGGATGCATACCTTACCTGAGGTCCTGGATGTAATTCCCACTGGAGCAAAACAAAACTGAGACTTATTTGGTGTTGAACACTGAATTATTTGTGTTAGTTTTTGCTCTTTGATGCAAACAGTAACTTAATACAATAATCATTAATTAAATCGAGATTTGGGGGGTTATAATTTGAAGTGGTGAATTGGAGTATTTCAGGTGAGTCTAAACTTGCTCCTACATCTGCAGTAGTTGATGGTCCAAGATTTATATACCTGTTAGGCATTTGGCTGACTTGCTGAGTGGACTAGCTCAGGAATTTCTACATGGTGGTGGCCTCAGAGTAAAATTTCTGCTTTATCTACAAATCTAATGAACAGTGACCAAAGCAAGTTAAGTAAAAACTCAGATTCAGGGAGTGGGTGAATAGGGGCCAACTTTAAAATCATATTCTAAGAGTGTGGGTACAGGGATAAGGATTTGTGGCCATTTTTGTAATGGTTCACAGCCCAACTATCAATGATCATACTTGCTCTTAAGTGTCTTACAATCCCATTAGAGAGAGGAAGAAATGTATGAACAAACAACTAACTGTCCTAAACATGAGTGCAATAAAGTAGAATAGGGTATGGAGAGATCTATTAAGTTAGAATTGTTCCAGGGGCTGGAGTGATAGCACAGTGAGTAGGGTGTTTGTCTTGCACGCGGTCGACCTGGGTTTGATTCCCAGCATCCCATGTGGTTCCCTGAGCACCACTAGGAGTTAATTCCTGAGCGCATGAGCCAGTGCATTACCAGGTATGATCCAAAAAGCCAATAAATAAATAAATAAATAAATTGTTTCAATACAATATGCGATTTGGAGATTTGAGAAGGATTTTTCAAACAGAGAGGAGTAAAGAGACTATTAGTTTTCTACAGTTGCCTCAATAAATTGCTGGAAACTTTATATTTATATTTATAGACATTATATATAAACTTTATATATAATTATACATCTATGTATTGTGCACAGCTCTGTTTTTTTGCCAGATGTAGGGGTGTTGGGGCAATACCCATTGATGCTTGGTGGCTACTCCTAGCTATGTGTTCAGGGATCATATCTGATGGTACTCAGGCGACCTTACGAAGTTGGGGCATCAAACCAGGGTTGACCACAAGCAAAGTGTTGGCAAGGCAAACTGTGTTCTGTTTTGGAGGTTTTAAGGGAGAACCCATTTTTTTCTCACTTAGATTGTTAGCAGAATTCAACTCTTGCAGTTGCCAGACTGGGGTACACATTTTTTTGCTGCTATAACTGAGGACCATCCCCACCTTTCAGTCGCTGCTGCCTCAGCATCCTTCCTTCAACCTAACAGCTATCAATCACTGTACCACTGTCATCCTATTGCTCATTGATTTGCTTGAGAGGGCATCAGTAACGTCTCCATTGTGAGACTTGTTGTTACTGTTTTTGGCATACTAATATGCCACACATACTTTGCCAGGCTCTGTGGTTTGGGCGGGATACTCTTGGTAGCTTGCTGAGCTCTCCGGGAGGGACAAAGGAATCGAACCAGGGATGGCTGTGTGCAAGGCAAACGCCCTACCATTGTGTTATTGTTCTAGCCCCTAAGCTATCACTCCAGCCCAGAGCTATCATTAGAAGGTCTAATTTTCTCATGTCACATCTTTCTGGGCTATATATTCTTCCACTTAGAGTCATGAGTTTAGACAATCCGAGTTAACCCTTCCTTCCCAAGATCCTTAACTTAAACCTTAATACAAAATCCATTTCATCATTGATAACATTTTCTCAAGTTCCAGGTATTAACATGTGACATTTGAGGAAGAGGGAAATTCATTTTTTCCTCCATTTTTTCAGGAAAATTCTATAGTCATAAACTTATTTTTGTTTTACGACTAACAAATTTCAGGGGTATAGCTCAGCATCTCTGTATGTGTATCAGATTCTATCCATCTACCACCAAAATTCCAGTACCATCTGAGAGAGATTTGTTTTCCTATCGAAGATATGTGGAAACAGGACTGTGTTGAGTGTCTGACTACAGTCATAAAGAAAAAAAGCAAAAGAAGAGAAAGGAGTTTCAGAGGAAGAGACTGTCAACTTCTTAATTCATACTCCACCTTTGATCCAGTTTCTGAAGAGGTGTTTTTAGAACTGTGCCCTCCTTAACTATACCTTAACATTCAGGCTTCCTTGGTGATCTTGTAAGTTTTCATTTATATGCTTGCTAGTCAGATGAATGTATATAAAATTGTATGTTTTAGGACTTTATTATATAACGATATGAAATATAAAATTATCCTTCAGAAGCCACACGTTCCCTTCCTCATCTCAGCCTACTATATCTATGTGTTCCAGCCCCCCGTCCCCCCTTACTACCTTTCTCCTACCTCTAAAATAGGATTCTCTGTGTGACATGCCCAAGCTGTGATGATGACACCCTTCATTGATGACTTGGTCTACATTATTGATTAACCCAGGAAGTGAGTTAACTTGGCATCGAGGCACTTCATCGTCACCAGGACATTATAAAAACTGCTTTTATTTCAGGGAACTGTAGCTCCTTTTTATGTGACAAAACCATATTTTTAAAGTCAGTAAACAAACATTCATAATGATATGACATCAGTTTCTTATTATCCAATTTCATGGAAACATTATGTCCCGACTGAGAATCAACAACACTAAAATTTCTATTTCTTCTCTTTCAACTGTTCCCCGGACCCAAGTCTAAATGAGCAGAAATCATGGAGGCCCATTCCTGTGCTCAGCCGCCCCATTAAGGTTCTTTGAACTTATAAGCACAGTGGAGATGAAAGGAGAAATGTTCTTTGTCTTAAAGACTATTTTCTTTGTTTTCCATAACGGAAATCAGTCTTACTTTACTCTGAAAATGTAAGAACAGGAGGACTCATTTGCAGAGATGGCGCTCTGAAAGCATAAAGGAAGGTAATTTGTTGTAGCTAAAAATAGACGTACCTTGATGCATTTCCCTCACTTGGATTGTGAGCAGTGTGGTCAGGCTTCATCTGCAGAGAGACTACGTCAGAGCCTGCAGTCATGCCTGGAACATACTTTGCTTCTAAGTGGAACAAATGTGAATGCATTCTCTTTTAGACTCTCCCCACAACGGTAAGGAGAGGCATCATAATTACATTCTGGGTTCCAGTCATTTGTCTCAAGACTGCTAAATATAGACATACCTCATTCTATTGTGCTTCACAATAAAGTGTGTGTATTTAAAACAAAATCATTCACCAGGAAAATTTTGCTCAAAGCTGAGACAATGGTTTGCATTTTTTGTATCCTTACAGATTTTTTAAAAAATTGAAGTATGTACCTTTTTTTAAGACTTAATGTTGTTACCATCTTAAAAGGCATAATATAATCCTAACTTTTAATGTGCATTGGAAAACCAAAAATTCTGTGTGACCTGGGGCCAGAGAAATAGGATGGAAGGTAAGGTGCTTATCTTGCACAGGACTGACCTGGGCTTGATTCCTGGAACCACAGCTATGAATAAATCCTCAACACTGCCAGGAGTGGTCCAAACCATTCCACCCTGAATTTTACTGTGTTTGCTTTGCTTTATTGTAATATTTCCTTCATCATGATGGGCTGGAACCCAACCTGCAGTATTCTGGAAGTGATCCTGTACTTAGACACACAGTTCCAGTGTTCTTCAGCCTTGCTCCATCTGTAAATCTGTCTACACACTGGTCTGTGGCTCAGCGGTTATAACCAGGGCAATAGATCAATGGTTTTCAACTGTCCTATACTTGCATTCTGACACGGTTCCATGGCATGACAGTGGAAGACCACTGCACTATAGTCAATAGTCCTCCTTCCAGGGATTCTGGCTCAGGGGACATGAGAAACATAAAGCGAATAGGTACATGTGTGGTTCTTTCATTACAGTTAACACTAGTGACAAGAGGTGATAATGTGATGTGCTCTGGACACCGATGAAAAGAACTAAATTACTTTGGGGTGTCAGACTGGGTTTTTCTAAGAAAGTGACATTTAAGGGACTGGATCAATGAATCAAAGTTAAGCGGTGCTAATGACTTGGGAGTTAGGGAGGGGGAGGGTTCCAGATGTCATCTAGGCAAGAGCATCTGCAAATCCGATGTTGCCCCTGTCCTTCTTTGGATGCCGTCGACCTAGGAGAGTCCAGAGAGCCTGTCTTGGGGGAAGACAAACATCTCCTGGGAGAAGCACTGTCAGCAGCAAGGGGCTCTGTGCCTTAAGTCACTTACATCGTTCCTAGTGTTTCAAAGAACAGCATTCATTGGATTTACTTCTGTTTATTAATTCAGTTTCACAGGGGCTACTCCTAGTAGCGCTCAAGGGCCTGGGGCGCTCCTGGGGTTGCTGGGGTCAAACTAAAGGCCAGATATGTGCTTTACCATTCGCGTGCTCTTCTTAGCCCTGTTATTTATTTATTTGTTTGTTTGTTTATTTATTTATTATCTTCTATTTTGGCTTGCCCTTCGCTTCCCTTGGTTCTTATTGTGTCTGTGATGACCGGCACTCATGCACACTTGGTTGTGGTCTTTGCTGGAGCTTCACACACTTGGATTTGGGAGTCATACACATGTTAGTTGTGGTGATTGGGGGGGTCGGTACCTGTTAGTCGTGATGCTCGGCTTGCTCAAACATTGCTGTGCTGTGCAGGAGATCCTCCATTTTTGCGACAGTGCCAAGGATGACAAATGGCATTGCTGCCACCAGGATCGCACTCACTGTGTGGTATGATCCTGGGAATGGAGCATAATAATGTCTTATGCCTGCTAGGTCGGAGCTCTAACACTGACATTGGGGTTATCCAAGAGCTCGCTTGGGGCTCAGAATCATTTTCACTTTAAAGGATCTCAGAGTTGGAGCTTGAAAATAAATTTTTAATTTCAAGAAGCACTGGGGATAGAAAGATAGTGCAGTGGGTAGGGTGTTTGTCTTGCGTGCATCTGGCCAAGTTTGATCCCCGGCACCACATATGGCCCTCTGAGCCTGCCAGGAGTGAGCACAGAGCCAAGAGTAAACCAAGAACACTGCTGGGTGTGGCTCCCAAACCAAAATGAAATTAATTTTGAGAAATTTCTTTCGCTTCTGTCTTAAGTCCATCTTAAGTATGATTGTCTCCTACCTCACACTTCAGCCCCAAATCCTGAAGGGAGTCACTCCCTGATGTAAAACTTTCAGTTCAAATAATCACTTTGACCTGTCTTATGTTTTCCCAGATCTCTTCTTGGGTTCCATGTCTGTACAAGTTTTATTATCTTTTTAATTTGATTAAGAATTCTGTCCAGTTCTGGAAGTCTCCATGATTTCTAAATATAATTCCATTTTCAACTCTTTCTTAGACCATATAATCTATCACTTCAAATTCTCTTGACAACTCTCTTATTCAACTTTGAGCCACTGTTTCCTGCTTTCTCAGTGGACATAAACCAAATCATACCATCTGATCTCGGCCATCTACCCTGATACTAGCCTAAGGAATGTCAAGAAGGGTCCCTGCATTTCAATCACAGAGTGGTTTTCTTCATGCATAGCACTTGCAGCTCTCCCAGAGGTATTCCACTATTAATTCTTTCTTGGCATTTGTCAATCTGATGGTGAGAGGAAAATGGAGGTTTCTGTTCTGATTAAGCTTCAGGTTTTTTTTTGAGATTTGAAGTTTTTGGACCTGAGGTTGCAACCTTTTCAGAGTTTTCACCCTCCTCTAGATTGCTCCAGCTCCATTTTATGTTTCTTTCTTTCTCCACAGTCAAGAAGACTTCATTCCTTTTATTTTTATAAAGAACTTTTTCCATTCACAATTAATTTTGCTGAGAGTCCTTACAGTATTATAACCTCCCTCCTCTTTGAACACCAGTTATTAGCTACAGTTCTCTTGCTCCTTTATACATTTGTGTTCATAGGTTACCTGTGCTTTCAGAGTTGCCCAAATTTTATTATATTTTTTGGTGTTTTGGGCAACACCTGGCTATGTTCAGGGGTTACTCCTGGCTCTACATTCAGGAATTATTCCTGAATGTGCTCAGAGGACCATATAGTATGCTGGGGATTGAACCCAGGTCAGCCGTGTACAAGACAAGCACCCTACCCACTATACTATCACTCTGGCCCAAGTTTTAATAAGATTATAATTACTTCACAGTCAAATTTATTAGATGAATTGTCTATACTCTCTGAATCTAATTTTTTCCTCAGACCTCTTCCATTCTGAACCTTTTTTCAATATGGCCTCGATATTCCTTTGTCATAGCTCTTTTCTAAGTTTTCATGTCAAATATGAACTACTTAATTTCATTTCTTTTTTGGTCCCTTATCAGCAAATAGTAGAATGTGATCCTCAGAGATGTGGTGTAACCTTTTCCCAGATCATCTTGGCAAAACAGTGACTAAGAACTGGGGAAAATGCCAAAAGGAATAATCCCAGTTACAGCCCAGGAATCGGCTATCAACTACAAGCTGTGTAAATTTCCTCTGAAGAATCGAAGTTGAAGTGCTAGGTGGCAGTCAGTCATGTAAAGCCAGTGGTAACAGGTGAGACTGAGTGAGAAGAGAATGAATGACTCTCTATGTATTTATCACTCATGTGTATCACTGAATCAAAATCCAGATTAATATGCATGATTTGCAGGTTGAATAAAATTTCAGTCTGATAAAATTTCATCTTCCCTTGAGAGTGTGAGAAATTTCAAACTCAATTTCTCTGCTTATAATTTCTTCCGAAGCTTGATGATGATTGCTGTACATTTATTTGTTCGTTAATCTCTAAGGGGTCGTCTAACTGAACACTGGTGGCCAGAAATACTGTCACACTAAATTAAGCTTCCACCTCTTATTCCTTTTCACACACAGCGTGAATTGTCTCAGTCCTTAAATCTATTGTTTTCCACAATGAAACTAGCAAAGAATCATTTTTATACTAAATGCAAATTAAAATGTATTTGAAGGAAGCCATTTTCTTTTCTTCTGTTCATCGAGGTAAGCAGGGGGGGTGGGACAGTGAGTACTTTTGAATCCTTCGTCACTGGCTTTACCACTAGTGGTGAGACTCTGGGCAAGTTTCTTAACATTCTATGTAAAAATAGGAAATCATGTAATTTTTGTAAATGTCTGAAAAGAAATGAATCAAGTGCCAGAACTATCATAAGCATTAAATAAATAGTGGTTAATAGAATCCAAAGGGTATAGTTCTAGGGACAATATTTAAAAACACTCTATTTAATTAATTAATTAATTAATTAATTAACTTGCTTTTTGGGTCAAACCCGGAGATGCACAGGGTTTACTCCTGGCTCTGCACTCAGGAATTACTCCAGGCGGTGCTCGGGGGACCATATGGGATGCTGGGAATTGAACCTGGGTAGGCTACGTGCAAGGCAAATGCCCTACCCACTGTGCTATCGCTCCAGCCCCTATTTATTTTGTTTTTGGTTTTGTTTTTGCATTGTGGGCCGCACTTTCTCTGGGCGTGATAACTCTTTGATGTTATGTTAGGTGCTATGGATTCTTGGATGAAAGACCCCCAAGGGCCCTGGTGGGAGGCTGTGGCAACTGCTAGTGGCCAAAGTGTCAAGGCACTGCCATCCCTCCAAACCTTTCTGAGCAAATACATTTCAGATGGGGCCTAAGTCCAGGCTCTGTTTGGATGGAAGTTGTAAATAACAGTGACAGCCTGTCATTTCCTTAGGTCTTTTGTTTTAAATTCGAAAGTAGACTGTTTGGGACTATTCTAGGACTCCCCAGATCTGTCCTTCTGAGGAAGAACCACAGTTGACTTCCTTTTTCCTGATTTTAAGAATACCTACACTTTCTTTATAATTGCTTGCAATGCATTCTTTTTCAATTGTGCTGTTTATCACAAGTTCTATCTCACATATCACTTCAGCACAAAAGTGGCTCCATTAGTCTTCACATTTCAGGAAGAGAAAATATGCCCATTTTGCTGGTGTTTAAAAATAGATATCAGCAGCTATGTTAAAGGAAGCAGAGTAGTTGGAGGATTTTCTGGGTAGAGGAATCAGTTAATAATGATTTATATTTAAGGTTATATATAAGATAACCTTATATGCATGCACACACAGAGATGCTCACACACACACACAGTCTTTCACTAAAACAAATTAATTGATTATATTAGGACTTGTTAGATCTTCGTAAGAGCTTCCTCTTAAATGGAAATGATGACTTTCCATTGCTTCCTGTGATCATGTGATAGCTCATTCAAATAAAGGTAATTTTGGTAATTTTGTCATATAAATATAAATGAAAATTTTAATTATTTTTATTATTTATTTGTTTTGGATTTGGGGGCCATTCAGAATTGTTTGGGTACTATTCACTTCCTATGCTCAGGAGTGATCCTTATTAGTTTTCAGGGAATCTAATATGGGGCCAGGGATTGAACTGGGGATAATTGCACTCAAGGAAAGAACCTTATCAACTGTTTTTAAAGGAGAGAAATTGCATTTAAAATTTTTTTCCTTGAAAAATAAGCTAAAGTGGAAATTTAAGGATATTAATTTAAAATAAAAAGAATTATCTAACACAAACTTTTTTTTCTTTATTTTTTCAGAAAAAAATGCTTCCCATATTACCACAAAGGCAGCTATTCTTTCATTTTGTCTTTTTTCTTGAATAACATTGGATTGAAAAATTATAAATGTTTGTCTTAGGGGTACATGTTACTCTACCATACCCACCATCAGAGTGCCAGTCAATACCCCTCACCACAGTCCATCTCTATCCTTTCAACCCACTCCCCTCCTCCTTAAGGAATCTCAATCCTATGCTCAGATTCAAAGGGCTTGTTTTCATTGAACATTGTCTGTTTCCTGGCTTTGTTTCTTTATATATCAGTATGAATATGACCATGCAGAATTTGTGTGTCCCCATTTCTTTTGCTTAGCAAAGCATTCTCCAGTCCCATCCACAAGTCTCAAATGGAAATATTTTATTTTTTTAAATCACAGAGCAGTATTTTGTTGATCATATATACCACAGTTGAAGTTGAAGACCTCCAGAACCCAGACACAGCCATGCTCAAGGCCACTCTCCACACGTTTGGACGAGCCTCACGCATGAAGGAACCAGCAGAGGAACCCAGGTGGTGGGACCCGGGCCAAGACCTCCAAGGCTGCTCAGATTGGGACTGGGCCTCCTCCACCCAGATCCCCCTTTTTCCAGTAGCTAGGTGGTCACACCCAGAAACTGCCCCTAGTGCTGTGTAATCCCATCAATGGCCAACATCCAGAGACTATAAAACCAAGCTCCTGGATATCTAATAGCCTAATTCTCCCTCTTGGAGAACCTGACAAGCTACCAAGAATCTACTGCCCATTCGGGAGAGCCTGGCAAGCTCCCCGTGACGTATTCATATCCCAAATTCAATAACAGATATATACATGCCTCTTGGAGAGCCCGGCAAGCTACGGAGAGTATCCCGCCCGCACGGTAGAGTCTGGCAAGCACCCCGTGGCATATTCGATATGCCAAAAACAGTAACAAGTCTCACAATGGAGATGTTACTGGTGCCCGCTTGAGCAAACCGATGAACAACGGGACGACAGTGCTACAGATAAATATGTGGAAGTCAAATTACTGGAGTATATAATCATTTTACTTTCAATTTTTATTTTGAGAATTCTTTATTTCTTTTTTATTTCCCATAGAGGCTGAAACCAATTTACATTCCCACAAAAGTTGACAAGATTTTCTTTTTTCTCTACATCCCTTCCAGCCCATCTTGTTTATGACTTTCTTGAAATAGATCATTCTTTCTCTTTGCAGGTGATCTCTGGGTATTGTTTTGATTTTCATTTCCTGATAATCAGTGAGCATGAGCACTGTTTTATGTGCTCGTTGACCACTTGTATGTCTTCTTTGGAGAAGTGACTGTTTAACTCTTCTTAATTTTTTGTTGGGACGGTTAGCCATTTTTGTTGATGAGCTTTGTGACTAAAGTAGAAAGTTTTGTTAGAGAATCAGCTCTTTCTTGCAACTGTGCCAGCACAGCCAGTTTGGACCAATTAGATCCCACAGGAATGAAAGGATTTCAGTTGTTTCCCTAACATCACTTTTCTGGAGAGAGGCTCGGTTAACCACAGTTGTTTTCACTTAAAGTGCAAGAGCAGCTTTAGAAACACATTAAAACAGGTGAGTCACATTAAATGAGATCAAGTTGAATTTGCTTAAGTCATTCATAATTCCTAACTAATGTTCCCAGAAATAACAGGTGAGGCATAGAGAATTTTCAGGACAGCAAAATTATTTTTATTTTATTTTGTTTTTGAAGGCACACCTATCAGTCCTTAGGGCTTATGCCTGATTCTGAGCTGATGGATCAGGCATCACTCTTGGCAGAGTCTGGGAGACCATATGTGGTGCCAGGAACCAACACCAGTTGGCTGCATGTGAGACAAATACCCTATTAACTCTATTATCTCTTTGGCTCTAGCAAATTTATTTATTATGATATTGTAATGGTGAATGCAAACATTATGCATTTGCCAAGATTGAGTTTATGTTGCTCATCCAACTGTGCTCCATATTTCTTTAAGAGCTTAACTTTTAAACATTATTAAGATATAAAATATACCATTCATTTTTTAAATAGAGAACATATTTTATTTTTCCCTTTTTAAAATGAATTACTATAGAAGCAATGCTCCAAAATCCAACCCTTCACCATTTTCACCAGTGTATATTTCCCACCCCCCATGCCCGACTCAGCAAAGAACGTATTCTAAAGAAGGTGCTCATATCTGTTTCCTGCAAAAATTCTGAATTTTCTTAAGGAATCTGATCACGCTTGTGAGAACAACTGATTTACTTATTCTTGGAACTAGCAAGAGTTCCAAGAACTAGTAGCACACTTATCCTGTTATTATAAAGCTCTCTCTGCTAGCATGAAGGGATATTTTGTGTGTTGATAGAAATTTAATTTGGTTATTGAATTCAATGTTTCTGGGTGCTCCCAATGTCTTGTAGTACTCTGTTATGAATTTATTATCCACTAATTAACTTATATTCCTTCTGAAACCGGTTACTGGGTGGCTGCCATAGTAAAAGCCGCTTAGCAATATAGATGGGAGAGTGAGAGTTTGCCCTGCTCTGGATAAGCTTGTTTTACTTTCATTCTGAGTATACCAGAATAGGATCCCTCTTTCTATTTCAGATTTTCTTGCGGGAGACTTTCTAATTCCTAAAGTCTGCCTATTGGTCCAGGCATTAAAACAAAAGACGATTTATAGAAATATGACCCATCTAAAAATATAGTATATTGGAAAAATTTCCCCTGGGAACCAGAGTGTGAAATAGGATGTTTGTAAAATCACGCATTGATATGAAATTCAATCACCATATCGCCATCATCCCGTTGCTCATCGATTTGCTCGAGCGGGCATCAGTAACGGCTTCATTGTGAGACTTGTTGTTACTGTTTTTGGCATATCAAATACGCCATCAAATACACCAAATACGCCATATCGAATAGCTTGCCAGGCTCAATATGCACAAAAAACTGTATAAGTAAAAAGTTAAAGGGTGACTTTTGAGTGCTTGAAAGAGAACCAAGTGGGTGAAGGAACCTCAAAGGAGAGGGCATGAGATGGAAATAGAAGATAGGTTAAGTCAGCAGGACTAGAGCACAGAACCAAAAAAGAGAGTGGGGGCGCGTGGGGAGAGAGGAAGGGGAGAAGCTCTGTCTCTGGACAGGCTTGGAATAACTGGAGACTGGTCTCAAAAATCCTCATGAGGAGAGAGCAATAGGGAACGGAAAAGAAGTGTGTGAAAACCTGGTAGCTCCCTAAATCCACCACAGGGTTTGGGTTTGTCTAAAGCAATCTAATCAGGTTTCTCACCAGGACTTCGTATCCCAAGAGAACCTCCATTCCAAGGTTTGTGATTTCTAGATTTGTGTTTCAAACTAATCTCTAACATTAGAAAAAATTTCCCCCCATATTTTTGAATTAAAATACTGTGATTCACAAAGTTCTTCATAGTTCGTTTTTTTTTTTTTTTTTGCTGCTGTTCTCTTTGGGTCAGACCCAGAGATGCTCAGGGGTTACTCCTGGCTCTACACTCAGGAATTACTCCTGGCAGTGCTCGGGGGACCATACAGAATGCTGGGAATCCAACCTGGGTTGACTGCGTGCAAGGCAAGCCCTACCCGCTGTGCTATTGCTTCAGCTCCAAGTTCTTCATAGTTGAGTTTTATTTATTTATTTATTTATTTATTTATTGAATCACCATGAAAAAAGTCACAAAGCTTTCAGGTTTGAGTCTCAGTCATACAATAATCGAACACCTATCCCTTCACCAGTGCACATGTTCCACCACCAAGAACCCCAGTATACCTCTCATCCCACCCACACCCCGCCTGTGTGGCTGATGATTTTCACTTTACTCTCTCTTTACCTTGATTGGATCCAATATTTCAACAGAAAACTGACTATTATTATTTGGAATCTTCCTCCAAAACTCAGACCTGCGAAAAGGCATCATTCGATAATTTGTTTTCCATTGCTGAGAATGAAGAGCATATAAGGTCGAGGCTGTGTGGTTTTGGTTTTCTGGTATTTTAGTAATTAAGTCTAGAGAAAGTTCTGCCAGAAGTCGAGTCACTGCAAGCTCACACCTCCAGTTAGTGGGCTCTATAAGATGGTTGTTGCCATGCCGCCACTGAAAGGAAAGGCCAAGAGAGAAAAACCTTTCTCTTCCTGGGTGGCATGGGGCCGTAGCTCAGTTCACAGTCTAGAGGCATTTCTGCAAGAATCGCTGGGTGCCGAAAATAGTTAGTAGATTTCTGGGATCATGGTCTTTTAGGAGTGGAGGAGCCCATAGTTGAGTTTTAAACATACAATATTGCAGCACCAATCCCACCGCCAGTGCCAACTTCCCTCCACCCACTGCCCATGTCCCTCCCTTATCTCTAACACTCCCTTCTGGCAGTCACCCTCCCTCTCTTGCCACATGCATGCCTGCATCCTCACCCCTGCTCTTCTGGGCCCTGGCTGCTGCTGCTGACTCCTGCAGAATCGAACCTGTGTTGCCTCTCTTTTGTGAGAGAGAAAAGACGATAAAAGACAACAGGACTGAAGCAAAATCTTCCCCTTTTAAGTAAACCAGACTTGAAGTGAAAAAACTTTGAGCAGAAAATCCTGGGTTGAGAAGACAAGATAGACGACTGCTTTTATTTTGGTGCTTCTCTGGAGCCTCACCTCTGGAGGGGCTGGGGCAGGGGGAGTTGGCATGGAGGCTCATGTTTGTTTGGATGGTGAAGCTCAGGGATGTCTGCTGAACAAACTGTTCCCAGTTCTAGGCAAAACTGCTGAGAGTGCAAAGTTCAGCCTAAAACTAACATCTTTCTGGACAAGTATCTCGACTGGGCAAGGGATGTTGGATACTGGAAGGAGACCAAAGGTAACTATAGGCCTTTAAACTTCAGCCAATAGAGAGGGCTTGTGGATTTCCAGGGTGCTGCTGCTATTTCAGCTAAAACAGTTTTAGAAAAAAAGATTGTAAATTCACAAAGTCATTAGTAGATTCTCAGTTATTTTATTAAAAATAAATTTGAGGGGCGGGAGGCCTTCCAAGCATTGCTCAGGGGGCCTCAGGGGTCCCCTCCATGATTCTTCTCATGATCACTCTCCACGATTCTCAGCCAAGAGGGCAAGACAGTGCCACTCGGGCCCTGCAGAGCCCCAGAGACACCAGGAACAGCCCAGGGAAGCTCAGAGACTTGAGAGCCGTACCAGGCTAAGCTTGGGAGTTGGTGTTGGGGATCGAATGGGTTCCAGAGATGCAAGACACGTGCTCCCCCCTCCATGTCTCCATGCCCTGGCCCAGATTCTCAGATACTCTCACATGCGGATGGTGTGGGAAAATAGAAGGCTCACCAGAACTACTAGCTGTCAGGGTTTCTAGATCCCACCCCAGTATTTCTTACGCCATCACTTTTAATTTTACAAAGGAAATTTTCAATTGAGGTGGTTGAAGTATTGTTACAATCTGTGAAATCCTAGGCAAATTATTTACATTTATTTTAAGAAATTTTAATTGAATTACTGTGAGATACTCAAATTGAGTATCAGTCATGAGTCATCGATTGAGTTTCAGTCATACAACGTTCCAACACCCTCCAAGCACTAGTCTACATTTTACCTATCACCAATGTCCTCAGCTTCTCTCCCACCCACCACATCCCCAAGCCTCCCACGATGGCAGACACGTTTCTTCTTTCTTTTCTCTGTCTCTGTCTCTGTCTCTGTCTCTCTCTCTCTCTTCCTCCCCCTCTTTCTTCCCTTTTTTTCCTTTTAGGCACCTCTGTTGTTTACGTTTCTGAGTCAGCTTCTTTTCTGTAAAAGGAGCTAAAGTTTATTTGATTCAAGAAATAAATAAATTCTGAAAGTAAAAACCTCATCAGACAGAAGAAACTCAATAAATATTGTCTTCAACAGTGTCTTCATCCCTTCATCTCAGATAAACCGACTGAAGTTATTCTTTGTAAAGACTAGTAGATGAGGTTGACTGAGATTTACCTACTGATCTACTCTGATAAGAGAAAGATCTTTATAAAGATGTTTGTGCAGTTTTTCACGGGAAGCTGCTCCATAGGCAGTAGTGGACTGATGAAATTATACCTTCCTCACTCCATGTCCTCAAGAAGCTTCAGTACAGAGGAGAAGGCAGGCTAGCCCAGTGTAATTGGCAAAATAGATAATTTGGAGTGTGTAGGAAAAGTTAAAGTTACTCCTGATTAGAGTGAGCATCATGTTGGAGACAGAACATGACCAACAGTGTCTCCACGGGAGTCATCACACCACAGAGTAGTTATCAGACTGCGCCCAAGTTCCACTTGACCTACGAGGCACGGGGGTGAATATCTATCGCCTGAGGATTTCTCAGGGAGTCACGGGCTCAGGCTCCAGTGAGGAAATACCCTTAGCAAGAAAATCAGTCCTGTCCTCTGGGCAGCCCACTGCCTACCTCCATAGGAAAAAAATTTCAGGAAGGAGATGGATAAGAAGATAAGTTTATTTGGGAGATGAGTGAGGGGGAGAGAGAGAGAGGGAGAGAGAGAGAGAGAGAGGCAGAGAGAGAGGCAGAGAGAGAGGCAGAGAGAGGGACAGAGAGAGGCAGAGAGAGGGGGGGAGAGAGAGAGGAAGAGAAAGAGGGAGAGAGAAGCAGAGAGACCAAGAGGAGACAGAGACAAAGACAGAGAGAATCATATGCTCAAGAGAGAACACAGGCAGGTGAGTGGGAGGGAACCTGGGAACCCCGGAGGAGGGAAGAAGACACTGGTGGTGAATCAGTGCTGGAACATAGTATGACTAAAACACATCTATGAATAACTTTGCAAATTGTGGTGCTTTAATAACATTAGAGAGAGGGGAGAGAGAGGGACGGAGAGGAGAGAGAGAGGCAAAAGAGAGGAGAAAGAGAGAAAGAGAGAGAGAGAGAGGGAGAGAGAGGGGGAGAGAGGGGGAGAGAGGGAGAAGGAGGGAGGGAGAGCGAGAGAACACATCCGTAGTGGAGAGAGCTGAGTGCACAGCACCAGCAGAGCTTTGAAAAGATCCCTACGATGGGGCATAGGGGCCATAAAGTGGAATGCAGAGTGTGCACCCCTCACGCAGATGCAGGAGCACGAGCTGCTCAGAATGGGGAAAGCAGGTCTGTTCCTCTGCCATGTGAGTTGTATATCATCATCATCATCATCATCATCATCCCGTTGTTTATCGAATTTCTCGAGTGGTCTCAGTAACGTCTCCATTCGTTCTAGCCCTGAGATTTTAGCAGCCTCTCTTTACTCATCCTTCCCAATGGTGCCACACTGGAGGCTCTTTCAGGGTCAGGGGAATGAGATCCAGTTGTATATGGTTTACCCCAAATGTTCCCCAGCCCCAAGTCGGCTGCTGAGGGGGAGAGTCTGCAACTGTGGCTGTTGGTCTTCTGATATTTTCAGCCTGGCCTTTTCACCAGTGCTAGACCCTCTCCCCAGGCCTATACTCTGTGCTGAGATTCCACATCTCCAGGCTTCCTGAGCTCCTCTGATGGGCACTGTATCTCAAAATCCTCCATGCCTTTGGGCAGGAAAGTGTGCTTTCCTTTCTGTTCAGGGCTCTTTGACCCTGCAATACCACTTCTGGGAATATATTTCGAGGGTGCAAAAAAGCACAGTAGAAACGACACCTGTACCTACATGTTCATTGCAAGTACTGTTCACAATAGTCAAAATATGGAAACAACCCAATGCCCTAGAATAGATGACTGGTTAAAGAAAATTTGGTACATCTACACAATGGAATACTATGCAGTTGTTTGGAGAGATGAAGTCGTGAAATTTGCTTATAAGTGGATAGACATGGAGAGTATCATGCTAAGTAAAATGAGTGAGAAGGAGAGGGACAGACATAGAGGGACTGCACTCATTTGTGGAGTATAGAATAACATCACATGAGGCTGACACCCAATGACAGTAGATACAAGGGCCAGGAGGACTGCTCCATAGCTGGAATCCTGCTTCATGAGTGAAGGGGAGAAGGCAGATGAAATAGAGAAGGGATTACTAAAAAAATGATGGCTGGAGGAACCAGATGGGAGACGCGTGCCGAAAGTAGATATTGGACCAAACATGATGACCTCTCAGTGTCTGTGTTGTAAGACACAATGCCCCAAAGTAGAGAGAGAGTATGGGGATATTGTCTGCCTTTGAGGCAGGGGGAGTGGGAAAGGGGGGGTATACACGGGATATTGGTGGTGAGGAATGTGCACTGGTGGAGGGATGGGTGTTTGATCATTGTGTGATTGTAACCCAAACATGAAAGCTTGTAACTATCTCATGGTGATTCAATAAAATAAAAAAAGAAAAAGAAAGAAAGTGGTGTGTTTTGTACATTTGGGCTGGCGGCTGAGGCAGTGAGGTGGGACAACAAACTCATAACTGCTGGAAAGGTTCACTGGGGCTGAGTTTCTGGAATTGTTGTGATAGGTGCACTGTATCTCGTACAACAGAATCTGACGACTGATAACCATCAATGGCCCAAGAAGACTGACTGAAACGGCACCGACTACTTGGCTCCCTGCCCCGCTTTTGTTTCAACTCTGTAAATCAAATCTGACCTGGTGTCTGCCCACAGTGCCACCATCTCAGGAGGCCTGCAAACCCCATCCTGGAGCTCTTCCTAAACTCTTCCGCTGGTTCTGTCTCTTCTCCTCTCCCTGACTCTCCACCAGAGCTGACATGTTCATGGAGGCCCAACAAACCACTGGATGTGTCATAAACACCCTGTAGACAATCCAGAAGCATAATCTAATTTAAATAGGGAAGATTACTGATCAATTTAAAACAGGACAAACAAAAGGATGAGAACTTTTTTTTCTCACAAGGGCAAATCAAAGTCAACAGCCACTACTGAATCCCACTCCACGGGGCACTAGTTGCTGAGGCCTCTCTCCACACTTCAGCCCTTCCCAGCCTCCCTCTCTCCCCTCCATCCTGCAGTTGTTATCCTCAGGCTCCCATTGAAAACTTTTTTGGTTTGTTTGCTTGTTTTTCTTTTTTTAAATGAATCTCATTGACTTTTTCTCTTCCTCTTGATTCTGTGTGGAGACTCCAGGGACTGTCTGGAGCCTCTCCAGGAATGCTAACCTTCCCTGAAGGGGGCTGCTCTGAAGAGGGGAAATGCTTGCTCTTCAAAAATATCTCCTGAGGGAGGCCATCAGTTGCTTCATTTTTGCCCACTCAGGGAAATTTCATCCTCAGATAAGGAATTTGAGAAAGGTTGACTGTGATTTCCTAAAAGACTTCACAAGGACAAATGTCTAGAACACAATCTCCACCATTGCGGAGGGGCCAAGGTCTCTTTGTTTATATGCTCCCCTCCCCCCTGCTGTTCCTGCATTCTGGTCTTATCTGCCCCAATCTCAAGCCTTGCTCTGAATCTGAAAGGAACCTAAGTCCCTAGAAGGATTCCTAAAATATTCTATAGGGAATCATAAGTCTTTTTCTTTCATTCATTTGCTAATCCACCCGTTTCATTTATTCATACATCTGAGCAGAATTTTCAAGAGTTAAGAGATATTTGCTGCATAATATCATTGTTTTTCTAACCACAAGTCTTGGAGAGAAAACCCCTTTTCCTTTTCTTCCTCTAGAGACAGGAGAAAAGGAGGGTTTCTAAAAAACGTAAGCACTAGGATGTATGATATTTTTACTCCCATCTGGTGATTGGAACCCATTTAGTTTAGACAACACTAAAGGCAAATTACTTTTCCAGTTGAACTCTTCCCGAAGGATTTATGAAACAACAGAGAATTAAGAGGGTTGAAGAAATGACAACTATGTGTTCAGGTTGAAGAGTTCAAATCCATCCAGTACGATAGCACAGCAGGTAGGGCGTTTGCCTTGCATGTGGCTGACCCGGGTTTGATTCCTCTGCTCCTCTTGGAGAACCCAACAAGCTACCAAGAGTATCTCGCCCACATGGCAGAACCTGGCAAGCTAGCTGTGGTGTATTCGATATACCAAAAAAAGAGTAACAAGTCTCACAATAGAGACGTTATTAGTGCCCGCTCGAGCAAATCAATGAGCAATGGGGATGACAGTGATACAGTGATACAGTGATACTTCTCCTTGGCAAGAACACTGCCCTGAGAGTTGCAGGTTGGTCCTCATTGGATGTGAATTGGTCTGAAAATGCTGGTCGCTGGTATGTTTTTCGTTCTCCGTACTGCCACTAGACTGAGTGGCATCATGTGGTGTCGATCTGCTCACGAGAATTTTGCCACTAAGTATGTCCCAACTCCATCCTCAGAGAGGATAGGAAAATAAAGTTTATAAAGGAATTTGATCAAGAATTACATTATCAGATAAAGAGAGCACTTACTTATACCTTCTGGGAATGCAAGGGGGATTTTTGTGCTCATTTATTGAATCAAACATTGGCTAGAATAGCACTGTAGCACTGTCATCCCATTGTTGATGGATTTGCTCGAGCGGGCACCGGTAATGCCTCCATTGTGAGACTTGTTGTTACTGTTTTTGGCATATTGAATACACCACCATCCTTAAACCCAAGTGACTAGTACAGAAAGCAGGTCCAGGCAGATGTGTGAAACCATGCCCGGTTTCAATGTCTTCCATCACTTCAGCTTCCCCCTCTCTGCCGCTCTGACAATCTTGGGTCTTCCACTCTATCTCACACTTCTTTCTTTCTCTTCTCTCTCTGCTCTTATCAAATGTGCTATATTCAGAAATGACACAAAACGTAGTCCCTTGAAGGAGTAGGAAAAAGCTTCAGTTAATATTTCACTCAGAGAACTTTGAATGTTAAAAATATGAACAGGAATGAAAACTTAAATGCAAGCTTTTATGCAGCTTTCATGCAGCTTTTATGCACGTGGAACTTTGTGATCTTGGACTCTGGGCTCAACAGGACCTGGGAGCAGAGATCCTCTGCCTTCTTCCCCAGTCTCCAGAGACCCGGGGGTCATACCCATAAGCCACCTTATGCTGGCGCCAGATAATCTCCTCATCGGCACCCTCCAGAATTCATGGCTGCTTTTCCTGGAAAGGAACATAAAATGAGACCCGCATAGCCATGCCACCAGACTCCGCACCAGGGTTGCCCCAGAGGAGGGCGGGTGAGAACCTTCCCCGCCCCAAGGGACCCAGCCCCAGCAGCCGACCTCCACTACCCCACCACCGCCAGGCTCCAGGCCGCTTTCCACATGCTCGTGCTGAGCCTCACACAATAGTGAACATATTCCTGGACACATCATCATAAAGGAATATATATATATATATATATATATATATATATATATCGGAGAGCCTGGCAAGCTACTGAGAGTATCCCACATGCACAGAAGAGCCTGGCAAACTCCCTGTGGCATATTTGATATGCCAAATACAGTAATAATAACAGTCTCATTCCCCTGACCCTGAAAGAGCCTCCAGTCGTTGGGAAAGATGAGTAAGGAGAGGCTGCTAAAATCTCAGGGCTGGGACTAATGGAGACATTACTGGTGCGGCTTGAGTGAATTGATGAACAACAGGATGACAGTGATACAGTAATGCAGCTGGGAAGTAGGTAAGAGGATGGTAGGGACAGGAGCTCGCTGGAGTCTCTCACATCAAGTGGCTGGGTTCATCTAACTCACCCTTGACGACTTCTCTGTAGTATAGCGATAACTTTGTGTCCCCTACTCCCTTTTCTCCCAAGAAGCCATCCCCTGGGGTTGAGGGAAAGCTGACTAGTAGATCTCCCGCCTTGTAGGAGTGAGGCCATGAGCCTGGTTCCCAGCAGCACCCCACATGTAATCCCTGCGGCACTACCATTTGGTCTCCAAAACCACAACAAAGTGTGAGGTCTCCGTGAGAACCTCAAGCGTGTGAGCACCACAACTAAAGTGAGCAAGCTGCCAGGAGC